>NC_138775.1:299156878-299218951 GCF_965119305.1 Pelophylax lessonae | reverse complement strand
TTGGCCGGAATGAGCAAAGGTACGTTTGGAGAAGAAGGGGCACAGAATTTGATGAAAAGAACCTCTGTCCAACTGTTAAGCATGGGGGTGGATCAATCATGCTTTGGGGTTGTATTGCAGCCAGTGGCACAGGGAACATCTCACGAGTAGAATGAAAAATGGATTCAATAAAATTTTAGCAAATTTTGGATGGTAACTTGATGCCATCTGTGAAAAAGTCGAAGTTAAATAGAGGATGGCTTCTACAAATGGATAATGATCCTAAACACACCTCGAAATCCACGGGGGATTACATCAAGAGGCGTAAACTGAAGGTTTTGCCATGGCCTTCACAATCTCCTGACCTCAACATAATTGAAAACCTATGGATGGACCTTAAAAGAGCAGTGCGTGACAGACAGCCAAGAAATCTCAAAGAACTGGAAGACTTTAGTAAGGAAGAATGGGCAAAGATACCTCAAACAAGAATTGAAAGACTCTTGGCTGGAAACAAAAAGCGTTTACAAGCTGTGATACTTCCCAAAGGGGGCAGCACAAGATATCAACTCTGCAGGGTGCCCAAAGTTTTGCAGACGCCATTTTTTTGTTTTCTGTAATTTTGAAAGTGTAAATGATGGAAATAAAATCTAACTTTTGTTGACATATTATAAGAATGTCTAATCTGTAATTTGATGCCTTTTGGAGATTTTTCCATCTTTCCTTGGCTTCTTTATGCACATTAATACAAATTTTTACCTGGGGTGCCCAAACTTTTGATCCCCACGGTATCGAGGGCCGATCTGCACTTTCCCCGATATATTGGAATCGGCCCCGGAGGTGACCGATATTGCCGATATTTCGAAAAGTGCTGTACCAGAGTGATGCCTGCAGCTAGAGACATCACCCCGGTACCGGCGTCCATAGCGGTTGGCTGACTTGTAATGACAACCGATGGGGCTGAATTTTTTCACATTCTGCTATAAAACATTAAAAAAAAAAATGCAAAAATCAAATTTTTTCATCATTTTAGGCCAATTTGTATTCTGCTACATATTTTTGGTAAGAAAAATCCCAATAAGCGTATTCTGATTGGTTTGTGCAAAAGTTATCACATCTACAAACTACGGGAAAGATTTATGTCATTTTTATTTATTTATCTTTACTAGTAATGGCGGCGATCTGCGATTTTTAGCGCGATTGCGACATTGCAGCGGACAGATCGGACCCCCTAACTGACATTTTTGGCACTTTTGGGGGGACCAGTGACATTACTACAGTAATCAGTGCTACAAATATGCACTGTCACTGTAATAATGACACTGGCAGGGAAGGGGTTAACACCAGGGGTGATCAAAGGGTGAAGTGTAAGCCTAGGGGGTGTTTTCTAACTGTATGGGGGATAGGGTTGGGAAATGATCATAGAGACCTGTGATCCTAAATAGGAGGATCACAAGGCGGTTCGCGCAGCCGAGCCAGCCTGCCGCAGTATAATTGCGGCGGGCAGTCGGCAAGTGGTTAAAGGCTCCAGTACTGGGAAGTGATGTCATGAAGTAGTTCCTGCACCAGATGTCAGCCAAATCGCACCTGAAGTCACACTGACATGTGGCTTTTAACCGCTTGCCGACCGCTGCAAGTAGATATACTGCGGCGGTCAGCCCCGGCCAGGCAAAGTGACGTATATATATATATGTCACTAGCCTTTGACCGGTTTGTGAGCCAATCGCTGGCGAGCGTGCGCCCGCTGTGGCTCGTTCACGGAGGAGTCCGCCGGTCACACTACGATCGTCGGTAGAGCGGGAGAAAGGCAGGTGGCTTGTGTAAACAAGCCGCCTGTCATTCTCCCCTGTGTAAAAATGGAGATCAGACAGTTCTACTATGTATAACCGTTGATTCCTGTTCCTACACTAATAGCCATGTCCCACTACAGTTAGAAGCACGCCCCTAGGACACACTTAACCCCTCCCTCTCCAATACAGTTAACCCCTTCCCTGCCAGTGTCATTTTTACAGTAACAGTGCATATTTATAGCACTGATTACTGCAGTAATGTCACTGGTAACCTCAAAAGTGTCAAAAATGTCAGTCAAGGGTCCGATCTGTCCGCCGCAATGTCGCAGTCCCGCAAAAAAAATCGCAGATCGCCGCCATTACCCGTTAAACAAAAAAAACACCAAAAATGACAAAAATCTTTCCCTTTGTTAGTAAACGCGATAACTTTTGCGCAAACCAATCAAAATACGCTTTTTGCGATTTTTTTTATTTTTTTATTTTTTTTTTTTTTTTTTACCAAACATATGTAGCAGAAAACAAATTGGCCGAAAATGTTAAAAAAAATTTTTTTTTGGGAATTTCATATAAAAAAAATGTGAAAAATATTGTTATTTTTGCAAAATTGACGCTCTTTTTTTGTTTATAGCGCATGATCAAAAAATCGCACAGGTGATCAAATACCACCAAAAGAAAGCTCTGTTTGTGGGGAAAAAAAGGACATGAAATTCGTTTAGGTACAGCGTCGCACGACCGCGCAATTGTCCTTTTAAAGTCACGCAGTAAAAAATCGCAAAAAACCCCCTGGTCGGAATGGGGGTAAAATTTTCCGGGGCTTAAGTGGTTAAAATGCACGATTTCAAGTAAAGTCGACAATTTCAAAGCCACATTCAGTGTAAACCAGGGCTTAAAGTCTGCTGTGGTGTGGGAACGTGCAGTCACAAAAAAAGTGTTACTTTGTATCTCCCGTCTGATGAATGTTTATAAACAATGTTACTTTGTATCTCTCTATCTCCTGTCTGATCAATGTTTATAAACAATGTTACTTTGTATCTCTCTATCTCCCGTCTGATCAATGTTTATAAACAATGTTACTTTGTATCTCTATCTCCCGTCTGATCAATGTTTATAAACAATGTTACTTTGTATCTCTATCTCCCATCTGATCAATGTTTATAAACAATGTTACTTTGTATCTCTCTATCTCCCATCTGAGATCCATGGTGTACTAGTGACGTTTTCTTGCTCTTGTTGCAACATGCGACACATCATTAGAATAATGATAGTCAGGTAGTGGGGTGGACTAAAGCAGTGACAGGTTGGAAGACTGACACCACGGGTGGGTAGGCTTGGCCCCAGGTAGGTAGGCACGGCCCAAAGTAAGAAAGCTTGGCTCTGGGTAGGTAAGCTTGGACCTGTGTAGAACTCAGGTAGGTAAGATTGGACCCAGATATGTAGGCTCAGCCCCTGGTAGGTAAGCTTGGCCACAGGTAGGTAGGCCCAGCCCCTGATAGGTGAGTTATACCACAGGTACGTAGGCTCAGCCCTGCAAAGGTAAGCTTGGCCCCAGGTAGGTAGGTAGGCCCCATGTAGATAAGCTCGGTCCCAGGTAGGTAAGCTCAGCCCCTGGTGTGCATCTCATGGCTGAATATTCAACCTAAAAATCCATCCCTGTCTGGTCTGTTATCAGTCTTTTCTCTGGATGTGTCTTCCCCTCCACCCGCCGAGTCCTGGACTCCTCATCTCTCTCTCCGGAATGCATTTGTTCCGTGCGCCTTCCCCTCCTCCCGCCGGTTCCTGGGCTCCTTATCTCTCTCTCTCCGGAGTGCGTTTTCTCGGTGCCCCTTTCCCTCCTCTTGTCGGTTCCCGGAATCCTCCTCTCTCTCCTGAGTGCGGTCTCTCGGTGCGCCTTCTCCTCCACCCACCGAGTCCTGGACTCTTCATCTCTCTCTCTGGAGTGCGGTCACTCGGTGTGCCTTCCCCTCCTCCCACCGGTTCCCGGACTCCTCATCTCTCTCTTTAATGCGGTCGCTCGGTGTGCCTTCTCCTCCACCTGCCGGTTCCCGGACTCCTCATCTCTCTCTCCTTAATGCGGTCGCTCGGTGTGCCTTCACCTCCACCTGCCGGTTCCTGGACTCCTCATCTCTCTCTCCGGAGTGCGGTCGCTCAGTGCGCTTTCTCCACCCACCGTTTCCCGGACTCCTCATCTCTCTCTCTCCAGAGTACGGTTGCTCGGTGCGCCTTCCCCTCCTCTTTTCAGTTCCCAGACTCCTGATCACTCTCTGGAGTGCGGTCGCTCGGTGCAGCTTCTCCTCCTCCCGCCAGTTCCTGGACTCCCCATCTCTCTCTCCGGAGTGCGGTCGCTCAGTGCGCTTTCTCCACCCACCGGTTCCCGGACTCCTCATCTCTCTCTCTGGAGTGCGGTCGCTCAGTGCGCCTTCCCCTCCTCCCGCCGGTTCCTGGACTCCTCATCTCTCTCTCTGGAGTGCGGTCGCTCAGTGCGCCTTCCCCTCCTCCCGCCGGTTCCCGGACTCCTCATCTCTCTCTCTGGGGTGCGGTCGCTCAGTGCGCCTTCCCCTCCTCCCGCCGGTTCCCAGACTCCTCATCTCTCTCTCCAGGATGCGGTCGCTCAGTGTGCCGTCTCCTCCACCCGCCGGTTCCTGGACTCCTCATCTCTCTCTCCGGAGTGCGGTCGCTCAGTGCGCCTTCCCCTCCTCCCGCCGGTTCCCGGACTCCTCATCTCTCTCTCTGGGGTGCGGTCGCTCAGTGCGCCTTCCCCTCCTCCCGCCGGTTCCCAGACTCCTCATCTCTCTCTCCAGGATGCGGTCGCTCAGTGTGCCGTCTCCTCCACCCGCCGGTTCCTGGACTCCTCATCTCTCTCTCCGGAGTGCGGTCGCTCAGTGTGCCGTCTCTTCCACCCGCCGGTTCCTGGACTCCTCATCTCTCTCTCTCCGGAGTGCGGTCGCTCAGTGTGCCGTCTCCTCCACCCGCCGGTTCCCGGACTCCTCATCTCTCTCTCCGGAGTGCGGTCGCTCAGTGTGCCGTCTCTTCCACCCGCCGGTTCCTGGACTCCTCATCTCTCTCTCCGGAGTGCGGTCGCTCAGTGTGCCGTCTCCTCCACCCGCCGGTTCCCGGACTCCTCATCTCTCTCTCCGGAGTGCGGTCTCCCTTTATCCCTCCGTAGAGTCGGTTTTTTTCTTGTGGTTGTGGAAATGATTGTGATGGCTTCTCAGGCTTCCCAGGGGTGGCCGGCTCTGCACACCGCGGAGAGTGATGACACCGGAGATGTGCGATGTAATAGATCATCCGAGCTGGCCTGTGTCTGGGGAGGACGTGGGTGACGCTGGAGCCGTGAAAGTCACCGGGATGACAAGAATACCAGCTGACAGCTGAGCCGCCTCATGAGTCGCTGTCAGACGCAGGCTGCAAATGCAGGAAGCTCTTTGTATTCCAAGAAGATGTCTGATGTTACATTGTATCCACAGCCAGATATTTTCTTTACTTATGGAGGGGTGAAAACCTCTGGCAAGCCTTTATCACCGGGGCTTTATCCGGGCGGGGACTATCACCCTCTCTATTCATCCAAATAACAAAATTAATAGAGAAGATACTTGAAATTGTCGCAGATTTCCAAAAAGGGACATCCTATCGCTTTGAAAAGATTTCCTCCACGTGTTGTGTCTGCAGAACAGGAAGTGGAGGGAAATCTCCCTGATGAGACAAAATATCATGACACGGGTTCTGACCCCTTCCCTACTTTATCCAGATTTAAAGTGGGTGTCAAGGTAATTTTTTTTTTTTTTTTTTTCTACCTTGGTGCATTCTCTGCATTAGGGTAATAAAACTTCCAATAGTAGCTCCCCCCTCCCCCAGCCCGCTCCTTAACCACTTCTGGACCAGAAGATTTTCCCCCTAAGGCTACGTTCACATGTGGGCGCAGTGGATCGCGGGCAGAATCACCGCAACTCTGCCCGTGATCCGGATATCATTGCAAAACGCGGGACGCCTGTGCATTGCCCGTGATTTGCAATGGCACCCCAAATGCTGTGCGATGTTGCTGCGATTTCAGCCTGCCGATTCGCGGTAACATCGCGCGAAGCATGACGCCCCAAAGAAGCTCTTGTACCTCTTTTGGGCGTCGTGCGTCCCGTGATTTTGTTTGCGTGATGTTACCGCGATTCGGCAGGCTGAAATCGCAGCAACATCGCACAGCATTTGGGGTGCCATTGCAAATCACGGGCAATGCACAGGCGTCCCGCGTTTTGCAATGATATCCGGATCACGGGCAGAGTCGCGGTGATTCTGCCCGCGATCCACTGCGCCCACATGTGAACGTAGCCTTAATGACCAGGCCATTTTTGCGATTCGGCACTGCGTTATTTTAACTGAAAATTGCGCGGTCGTTGTTATTGTACCCAAATAAAATTGATGTCCTTTACTCCCCGCAAATAGAGATTTTTTTTTTTGGTGGTATTTGATCACCTGTGCGATTTTTATTTTTTGCGCTATAAACAAAAAAAGCGACATTTCTGAAAAAAAAAAATATATATATATTTTTTACGAAAAAAAAAAATATATATATATTTTTTACTTTCTGCTATATAACATTCCCAATAAAAAAATAAAAATAAAAAAATAAAAATTTTTCATCATTTTAGGCCAATTTGTATTCTGCTACATATTTTTGTAAAAAAAAAAAAAAATCCTAATAAATGTATATTAATTGGTTTGCGCAAAAGTTATCGTGTCTACAATCTAGGGGAGAGATTTATGTTTGTTTATTTTTGCGCTAGAAACAAAAAAAAAAAGAGTGACAATTTTTAGAAATTTTTTCACATTCTGCTATATAATATTCCCAAAAAAAAAAAAAAAAAAATGTTTTCATCATTTTAGGCCAATTTGTATTCTACTACATATTTTTGGTAAAAAAAAATTCCAATAAGCGTATTTTGATTGGAAAAGTTATCGCGTTTACAAACTAGGGGAAAGATATTTATGTCATTTTTATTTTATTTATTTTTTTACTCGTAATGGTGGCAATCGGTTATTTGCGGCGGACAGATCGGACCCCTAACTGACATTTTTGACACTTTTGGTGTACCAGTGACATTACTACAGTAATCAGTGCTATACATATGCACTGTCACTGTACTAATGACACTATCAGGGAAGAGATTGACACCAGGGGCGATCAAAGGATTAAATGTGTCCCTAGGGGGTGTTTTCTAACTGTGTGGGGGATGGGCTTATGGAATGAATACAGAGACCTGTGTGTCTAAATAGGAGGATCCTTGTGTTCATTGCTGACAGTCACCGGTCTGCCATTGTAAACACGCTCTGTCTCCATTGGACCCGCAGATTAGCTTCCCCTGTGGCGATTCCCCACTCGCGGTCCCGCAAAGCGACGTACAGCAAGGAGCTGGTCTGCCACAGTAGATGTACGGCCGCTGGTCAGCAAGTGGTTAAACAGTTACCTGAACCCGATCCAGTGCTGTCCCATCTGCAGCGGCTCTTCTCCCCTCTCTCTCACAGGCCGCACAAGCAGCTTGCTATGGGGGCACTCAGAAGGGAGGAGGAGCCCAATGTGCCAGCTGGGACCCCCCGAAAAATTGGTTCGGGGCTGCTCTGTGCAAAGCAAATTACACAGATAAGGTAAGTGTAACATGTTTGTTTTAAAAAAGTTAAAGTAATAATAAAGTTTTGTTTAAAAAAAAAAATAAACATGTTATACTTACCTGCTCTGTGTAATGGTTTTGCACAGAGCAGCTCTGATCCTCCTCTTTGGTGGTAGTGGCTGGCGCTCCTGGCTCTCCCCCCCCCCCCCCCCTCGAGCAGTGCTGCTTGCTCTGGGGGCACGCTGTGAGCTCGCTCCTTCAGCCTTCACAACCACTTTCAGGCTACATTCACATGTGGGCGCAGCGGATCACGGGCAGAATCACCGCGATTCTGCTCGCGATCCGGAAATCATTGCAAATCACGGGACGCCTGTGCGTTGCCCGTGATTTGCAATAGCACCCCAAACGCTGTGCGATGTTGCCGCGATTTCCACCTGCCGAATCACGGTAACATCGCGCTAAAAAAATCGCGGGACGCATGAAGCCCCAAAAAAGGTACAAGATCTTCTTTGGGGCGTCATGCATCTCGCAATTTTTTTTTTTGCGCGATGTTACCGCGATTCGGCAGGTGGAAATCGCGGCAACATCGCACAGCGTTTGGGGTGCTATTGCAAATCACGGGCAACGCACAGGCGTCCCGTGATTTGCAATGATTTCCGGATCACGGGCAGAGTCGCGGTGATTCTGCCCCTGATCCGCTACGCTAACATGTGAACGTAGCCTGAGGCTCTACAATCTTTTTAATAAATAAAAAAAAAAAAAGTGATTGCCTTGTGATACAATGTATGTGTTCTGTAAAACTATCTGAGAGTTCTTCTGGTTGGTCGGTTACTCCTGATTGGTTCCTAATGACATTTTGTAACCAAATTATTCCAGGTTGTTTCTGATTGGTTGGGTAGTACAGACACCTTTTTCTTTCTTTGCTTCTTTTCCTCTCTTTTCCTCCTTTCTTTTATCAATTTGTGTTCTAGACAAAAGTTGGCGGATGGTTGTGTTTCCAGAGCAGTCCTCTTCCCTTTTTACTTGCCTGGTCTTCTATTTTGTTCATTTCCTTTTCCTTCTCCTCTCCTCCTTTACCTTTGTCTTTGCCTTCTCCCTCTCCTTGCCTTTCCTTTCACTCTTCCTTTTGTTTTCTTTTCCACCCCTTCTTCCTTTCCTCGGCTTCTTTCCTTTTTCTATTTTACTCTTGTTTCCTTCTTTTTTTTTTTTTCAGTCTTGCCTTCTTTTTACTTTTGTTTTTTCTTTCCTTTCTTTTAGTTTGTATTCTAGTCGAAAGCTGCCTATAGACAGTAATTTGATCAAAAATGTTGTTTCTAGAGTGATCATCTTTACCTGCCTTTTCCATTTATTTTCTTTCCTTCTTCCTTTCCCTCTCCCTTATGTTCCCCCTTTCCTTGCCTTTCCCTTTTATTTCCTTTCCCTTTTCTGTCCCTTTCCTTCCCCTTTCTGTCCCTTTCCTTCCCTTTCCTTTTTTGTTCCTTTTCCTTCCCTTCCCTTTATTTTCCATCCCTTTTTTTTTTTTTTTTTTTTTTACTTTCCGCCCCTTACCTTTCCTTTATGTCCCTTTTTCCTTTCCATCTCTTTCCTTTTCCTTTTCTTTTTTTCCCCTTTCCCTTCCGTCCCTTTTTATTTCCTTTATGTCCCTTTTTCCTTTCCGTCTCTTTCCTTTTCTTTTCTTTTTTTCCCTTTCCTATCCCTTTCCACCCTTTCCTTTCTGTCCCTTTCCTTTTCCTTTTATTTTTTTTTTTTCCCCTTTCCTTCCCGTCCTTTTTTATTTCCGTTCTGTTTCTTTACATCCCTTTCCTTTCCTTACATCCCTTTTTTTCCCTTGCATCCCTTTCCATCCCTTTCCTTTTCTTTCTTTCTTTTTTTTTTTTTCCTTTCCCCTTCCCTTTCCTTTCCCTTTCCTTTTCCTTTTCTTTTTTTTCCCCTTTACTTTCCTTTCCCTTTCCTTTCCATCTTTTTCCTTTTCTTTTCTTTTTTTCCCCTTTCCTTTCCTTTCCTTTCCTTTCCATCCTTTTTCCTTTTCTTTTTTTTCCCCTTTCCTTTCCCTTTCCTTTTCCACCCTTTCCTTTCCGTCCCTCTCTTTTCCTTTTCATCTCTCCCTCCTCCTCCTCCTCCTCCTCCTCCTCCTCCTCCTCCTCCTCTCCCTTTGTCCAGTCGCTCTCCTTTCCGTCGCTCTCCTTTCCGTCGCTCTCCTTTCCGTCGCTCTCCTTTCCGTCGCTCTACTTTTCTTTCCGTTTCTATTTGTCCAGTCCCTTTCCTATCCCTTTCCACCCTTTCCTTTCTGTCCCTTTCCTTTTCTTTTTTTTTCCCCCTTTCCTTCCCGTCCTTTTTTATTTCCTTTCTGTTTCTTTACATCCCTTTCCTTTCCTTACGTCCCTTTTTTTCCCTTGCATCCCTTTCCATCCCTTTCCTTTTCTTTCTTTCTTTTTTTTTTCCTTTCCCCTTCCCTTTCCTTTCCCTTTCCTTTTCCACCCTTTCCTTTCCATCCCTTTCCTTTTCCTTTTCTTTTTTTCCCCTTTCCTTTTCCTTTTCCTTTCCCTTTCCTTTCCCTTTCCCTTTCCTTTCCATCTCTTTCCTTTTCTTTTTTCCCCTTTCCTTTCCCTTTCCTTTCCTTTCCTTTCCATCCCTTTCCTTTCCTTTCCATCCCTTTCCTTTTCTTTTTTTTTCCCCTTTCCTTTTCCACCCTTTTCTTTCCGTCACTCTCTTTTCCTTTTCATCTCTCTCTCTCTCTCTCTCTCTCTCTCTCTCTCTCTCTCTCTCTCTCTCTCTCTCTCTCTCTCTCTCTCTCTCTCCCTCTCTCCCTCTCTCCCTCTCTCCCTCTCTCCCTCTCTCCCTCTCTCCCTCTCTCCCTCTCTCCCTCTTTCCCTCTTTCCCTCTTTCCCTCTTTCCCTCTTTCCCTCTTTCCCTCTTTCCCTCTTTCCCTCTCTCTCTCTTTCTCTCTTTCCCTCTCTCTCTCTTTCCCTCTCTCTCTCTTTCCCTCTCTCTCTCTTTCCCTCTCTCTCTCTTTCCCTCTCTCTCTCTTTCTCTCTCTCTCTCTCTCTCTTTCCCTCTCTCTCTCTTTCTCTCTCTCTCTCTCTCTTTCCCTCTCTCTCTCTTTCTCTCTCTCTCTCTCTCTCTTTCCCTCTCTCTCTCTCTCTCTCTCTTTCCCTCTCTCTCTCTCTCTCTCTCTTTCCCTCTCTCTCTTTCCCTCTCTCTCTTTCCTCCTTTTCCTTTCTGTCACTCTCCTTTCCGTTCTCTTCCCTTCCCTTTCTCTTCCTTTCTGTTTCTATTTGTCCAGTCCCTTTCCTTTCCGTCCCTCTCCTTTTCTTTCTGTTCCTTTCCCTTTCCGTCCACTTCTGTTCTCTTTCCTTTTTCCTTTCCTTTCTTACATTCATTCTTTTTTTATTCCTTTCTCTTCTTTTACCAGTTTGTGTTCTAGTTGAAAGGTAGCCACAAATACATAGATAAAAAAATTTGATCAAAGAAATTTTGTTTCCAGAATAATTATTTTCGACATTAAAAAAAAAAAAAAAGGAAGGGTCATGTTGGAAATTTTTATTCCAACAAACTAATTTCTAGTTGTGAATAGATCAGATAATAAAATCGCCATACGTATAATGTGTAGGATTTGGACCTCTTGGTGGAGCGCGGTGTGCAGTCACCTTCCACCTTTAGTGCAGGATCTAGCTTAGCACTAGGAGTTTAGGATGCTGCAAACAGAGACAGACTATACGTGCATGAGTCCTTTTATATCACAAATACTATAAAACCTCTGTTGTCACTGAGGCTACTCCTAACCTCTAACCATGTGACCTAAAGTCTAGGCACCCCTGGATCACACGGTCTCTATGTGAGGGTTTCCCATCATTCCAGATCTCAGAGCGTCTGTTTTCCAACTTTGGGCAGACATAAAGAACACAAATGAATGCAGATCTGTATTTATTATTCAGTAAATGTATTTGTTTCTTAATGCAATGCATGTAAGTATCTGAATCAATCTCCTTTCAATCCCCTGTACAGTGGAACTCAGACTGGGAGAGGGAGAGGCAGGAATGGCTGCCAATCAGGTGTGCTGGCTGCATGCAGATATGCTGACAAGGAGCAGAGGGGTGACCTCCTTATTCTGCTGCTGTTCTTTCACTGTTCAGTTAGCAGGCTATGGGTGGAGAAAGGACTCCGCCATATCCCTCCTACAACCTATGAAGTAACAAGAAAAGTGGTGCCATCCACCAGGCTGTGCTGTGTGACGGAGGTGTGTAGATCTCAGAACTGGAAGGACAGAAATTCAAATCCTTTGGCAGGTCCTAAATATGTATTTAATCTGTATTTAGCTGTTTGCCTCTATAATAAAACCTCTCAGTTTATAGGGTGGGCACATGATGTATGCCTGCTTTTATTTATTTCCATTATTTATTTTTTATTTATTTAATTTGTACTTCCATAGTGGTTTTCTCCCTATGGACGCAACGCGTTTGGGAGCCTCTATAAAAATTTCAAATTTTTTTTTAAAATTAAATTTCTACTTCTATAATACTTCTATAGTGTTTTTCTTCCTATGGATGCAATTCGCTTGGGAGGTGAGACAGCCTCCCTATGGACGCAATGTGCTTGGGAGCCTCTATAATAAAACCTCATAGTGTATGGGATGGGCACATGATGTATGCCTGCTTAAATTTATTTTAATTATTTATTTTTTATTTAATTTGTATTTCTATAGTGTTTTTCTTCCTATGGATGCAAAGCGCTTGGGAGGTGAGACAGCCTCTCTATGGACGCAACGCGCTTGAGGGCCTCTATAAAAAAAAACTCATAATTTATGGGATGGGCACATGATGTATGCCTGCTTTCATTTACTTAAATTATTTGTTTTTGATTTAATTTACTTCCATAGTGGTTTTCTCCCTATGGACGCAACGCGTTTGGGAGCCTCTATAAAAATTACATTTTTTTTAAAAATTACATTTCTACTTCTATAGTGTTTTTCTTCCTATGGATGCAATGCACTTGGAAGGTGAGACAGCCTCCCTATGGACGCAACGCGCTTGAGGGCCTCTATAAAAAAAACCTCATAATGTATGTGATGGGCTCATGATGTATGCCTGCTTTCATTTACTTAAATAATTTTTTTTTTGATTTAATTTGTACTTCCATAGTGGTTTTCTCCCTATGGACGCAACGCGTTTGGGAGCCTCTATAAAAAAAAAAACTCATAGTGTTTGGGATGTGCACATGATGTATGCCTGCTTTTATTTATTTCAATTTTTTATTAAATTTCTACTTCTATAGTGTTTTTCTTCCTATGGATGCAATGCGCTTGGGAGGTGGGACAGCCTCCCTATGGGCGCAACGTGCTTGAAGGCTTCTATCATAAAACCTCATGGTTTATGGGATAGGCACATGACGTATGCCTGTTTTTATTTATTTATTTCAATTATTTTTTTTATTAAATTTCTACTTCCATAGTGGTTTTCTCCCTATGGACGCAACGCGTTTGGGAGCCTCTATAAAAATTAAATTTTTTTTTTTTAAATTAAATTTCTACTCCTATAGTGTTTTTCTTCCTATAGATGCAACGCACTTGGGAGGTGAGACAGCCTCTCTATGGACGCAACGCGCTTGAGGGCCTATATTAAAAAACCCTCATAATGTATGTGATGGCACATGATGTATGCCTGCTTTCATTTACTTAAATTATTTATTTTTGATTTAATTTGTTCTTCCATAGTTGTTTTCTCCCTATGGACGCAACTCGTTTGGGAGCCTCTATAAAAAAAAAACGTCATAGTGATTGGGATGTGCACATGATGTATGCCTGCTTTTATTTATTTCAGTTATTTACTTTTTAATTTAAAATGGTTGTAAGGGCTGATTTATTTATTTTTTTTTTAGGGTAAAAAACCTTCAGCGTGCAGCATCCCCCCCCCTCCCCCTAATACCTAACCCCCATCTCGATCCAGCAATGTGCACAAGACCTGAGGCTCTCCCGGGTCTCTCCATCCTGATTGGCCGAGATGCAGGAGCCATTGGCTCCCACTGCTGTCAATCACAGCCAGCGAGGCGGAACCGGGGGCAGGGGCTGAGCTGCACTCTCTGGGTCTCATGGACTCAAAGAGTTGGCTTGGGAGCAAACACACACGAGTGCCCCCACAGCAAGTGGCTTGCTATGGGGGCACTCGGCAAGGGGGAGGGGCCTAGAGCACTGGGGGGGACCCAAGAAGAGGAGGATCGAGTCTGCTCTGTGCAAAACTGCTGCACAGAGCAGGTAGGTATAACATGTTTGTTATTTTTTTTTTTTAAATACAAACTTTTTTTCACAATCGCTTTAATTTGTACTTCTATAGTGTTTTTCTCCCTATGGACGCAACGCTTTTGCGAGCCTCTATAAAAAAACCTCCTAGTGTATGGGATAGGCACGTGATGTATGCCTGGAAAGTAATATAGAGAGTATTGGCGCCTCCCTTATGAATAACAATAAAAAATGTGAAGCTGCTCTCTATTTAGGTATAGTAGACTTAAATGGCGGTGAAGGGAATAATGAGGCGCTAACACATAGATGCAATCGATCATAAAATTTAAAATCACAACCTCAATAAATATAATAAAAATCACCAAAAAGTGCTTTGTAATTGTGCAAAAATGGCAATCAATTACCTATAGATATAGGTGATTGTGCAAAATGTAAACTTAGCCGGAATGGTGGAAAAAATATAAAGTGCTGGGGCTCTGTCCTTCTCAGGTAAACAATACACGTGTAGTGAAGAAGTGCTCTAATATTAATAAATATAAATAAATAATTAGCAAGTTCCCATTTTTGCACAAATACTAAGCACTTTTTGGTGATTTTTATTATATTTATTGAGGTTGTGATTTTAAATTTATGATCGATTGCATCTATGTGTTAGCGCCTCATTATTTCCTTCACATGATGTATGCCTGCTTTCATTTGTTTCAATTATTTACTTTTTATTTTAATTTGTGTTTTCTATAGTGTTTTTTCTCCCTATGGACTCAACATGCTTGGGAGGTGAGATAGCCTCCCAATGGACGCAACGCGTTTGGGGGCCTGTAAAATAAAAGCTCATAGTGTATGGGATGGGCACATGCTGTATGCCTGCTTTAGTTGTTTTAATTATTTACTTTTTATTTAATTTGTGTTTTCTATAGTGTTTTTCTCCCTATGGACTCAACATGCTTGGGAGGTGAGATAGCGTCCCTATGAACGCAACGCGTTTGGGGGCCTGTAAAATAAAAGCTCATAGTGTATGGAATGGACACATGATGTATGCCTGCTTTCATTTGTTTTAATTATTTACTTTTTATTTAATTTGTGTTTTCTATAGTGTTTTTCTCCCTATGGACTCAACATGCTTGGGAGGTGAGATAGCCTCCCAATGGACGCAACGCGTTTGGGGGCCTGTAAAATAAAAGCTCATAGTGTATGGGATGGGCACATGTTGTATGCCTGCTTTAGTTGTTTTAATTATTTACTTTTTATTTAATTTGTGTTTTCTATAGTGTTTTTCTCCCTATGGACTCAACATGCTTGGGAGGTGAGATAGCGTCCCTATGAACGCAACGCGTTTGGGGGCCTGTAATATAAAAGCTCATAGTGTATGGGATGGGCACATGCTGTATGCCTGCTTTAGTTGTTTTAATTATTTACTTTTTATTTAATTTGTGTTTTCTATAGTGTTTTTCTCCCTATGGACTCAACATGCTTGGGAGGTGAGATAGCCTCCCAATGGACGCAACGCGTTTGGGGGGGCCTGTAATATAAAAGCTCATAGTGTATGGGATGGGCACATGATGTATGCCTGCTTTCATTTGTTTTAATTATTTACTTTTTATTTAATTTGTGTTTTCTATAGTGTTTTTCTCCCTATGGACTCAACATGCTTGGGAGGTGAGATAGCCTCCCAATGGACGCAACGCGTTTGGGGGCCTCTATAATAAAACCTCATAGTGTATGGGATTGGCACATGATGTATGCCTGCTTTTATTTGTTTCAATTATTTACTTTTTATTTAATTTGTGTTTCTATAGTGTTTTTCTCCCTTTGGACGCAACATGCTTGGGAGGTGAGATAGCCTCCCAATGGACGCAACACGTTTGGGGGGGCCTGTAATATAAAAGCTCATAGTGTATGGGATGGGCACATGATGTATGCCTGCTTTAATTGTTTTCAATAATGTATTTATTTTTTATTTAATTTGTACTTCTATAGTTTTTTTTTTTTTTTCTCCCTATGGATGTGACATACTTGGGAGCCTCTATAATAAAACCTCATAGTGTATGGGATAGGCACATGATGTATGCCTGCTTTCATTTTTTTCAATTTTTTCCTCTTTATTTAATTTGTATTTCTGTAGTGTTTTTCTCCCTATGGACGCAACGCGCTTGGGAGCCTCTATAATAAAACCTCATAGAGTATGGGATTGGCACATGATGTATGCCTGCTTTTGATTTGTTTCAATTATTTACTTTTTATTTAATTTGTGTTTCTGTAGTGTTTTTCTCCCTATGGACGCAACATGCTTGGGAGGTGAGCTAGCCTCCCTGTGGACGCAACTCATTTGGGGGCCTGTAAAATAAAAGCTCATAGTGTATGGGATGGACACGTGATGTATGCCTGCTTTCATTTTTTTCAATTATTTATTTTATATTTCCGTAGTGTTTTTCCCCCATGGACGCAACGTGCTTGGGAGCCTCTATAATAAAAGCTCATAGTGTATGGGATGGGCACATGCTGTATGCCTGCTTTCATTTTTTTTAATTGTTTACTTTTTATTTAATTTGTATTTCTGTAGTGTTTTTCTCCCTATGGATGCAACGCTCTTGGGAGGTGAGATAGCGTCCCTATGGACGCAATGTGCTTTGGAGCCTCTATAACAGTGGTGGCAAACCTTGGCACCGCAGATGTTTTGGAACCACATTTCCCATGATGCTCAACTACACTGCAAAACACATCATGGGAAATGTAGTTCCAAAACATCTGGGGTGCCAAGGTTCCCCATCACTGCTCTATAATAAAAGCTCATAGTGTATGTAATGGGCACATAAAGTATGTCTGCTTTCATTTTTCTTAAATATTTACTTTAATTTTTATTTAATTTTGTATTTCTGTAGTGTTTTTTTCCCTATGGACGAAACGTGCTTGGGAGGTGAGCCAGCCATCGTGGGTTCTACTGCCCGAATTCCTAGTTATATGAGCTCAAGCAGCACCCAGGAGGCAGGCTGTCAGGGACACCCTTCCTGTAATCCTCATGATGCCGCCCATGACACTTGTGGGTGTTACTTTTTTTTTTTTTTTATTGTTATCAAATTGTGTTAAAATTGTAAAAAAACAAAACAAAAAAAAAACCCCTTTCACACTTATGCGAGCTAACAGTCGCGCGGTTTTACTGTGATTTTATTTGCCATGATTTTGACTGGACTTGAAGCAAATGCCTATGTCTATGGTCCTCAAAACGCATTAAAATTGGCCAAAAATAACGCAGGGACTACTTTGAAGTCGCACAGATATGAACGGTACTCATTGGAAATCATGGAGTGTGACTTGTCATGCGACTTTGCCCAAATAATACTGACCATGACCTTTGACCCTTACCCAAACCCTAATCCTGGCACTATAATACACTATATTACCAAAAGTATTGGGACGCCTCTCTATATACACTATATTACCAAAAGTATTGGGACGCCTCTCTATATACACTATATTACCAAAAGTATTGGGACGCCTCTCTATATACACTATATTACCAAAAGTATTGGGACGCCTCTCTATATACACTATATTACCAAAAGTATTGGGACGCCTCTCTATATACACTATATTACCAAAAGTATCGGGACCCCCTCTCTATATACACTATATTACCAAAAGTATTGGGACCCCTCTCTATATACACTATATTACAAAAAGTATTGGGGCACCTCTCTATATACACTATATTACCAAAAGTATTGGGACGCCTCTCTATATACACTATATTACCAAAAGTATTGGGACGCCTCTCTATATACACTATATTACCAAAAGTATTGGGACACCTCTCTATATACACTATATTACCAAAAGTATTGGGACGCCTCTCTATATACACTATATTACCAAAAGTATCGGGACCCCCTCTCTATATACACTATATTACCAAAAGTATTGGGACCCCTCTCTATATACACTATATTACAAAAAGTATTGGGGCACCTCTCTATATATACTATATTACCAAAAGTATTGGGACGCCTCTATATACACTATATTACCAAAAGTATTGGGACGCCTCTCTATATACACTATATTACCAAAAGTATTGGGACGCCTCTCTATATATACTATATTACCAAAAGTATTGGGACCCCCTCTCTATATACACTATATTACCAAAAGTATTGGGACGCCTCTCTATATACACTATATTACCAAAAGTATCGGGACCCCCTCTCTATATACACTATATTACCAAAAGTATTGGGACCCCTCTCTATATACACTATATTACAAAAAGTATTGGGGCACCTCTCTATATACACTATATTACCAAAAGTATTGGGACGCCTCTCTATATACACTATATTACCAAAAGTATTGGGACGCCTCTCTATATACACTATATTACCAAAAGTATTGGGACGCCTCTCTATATACACTATATTACCAAAAGTATTGGGACACCTCTCTATATACACTATATTACCAAAAGTATTGGGACGCCTCTCTATATACACTATATTACCAAAAGTATCGGGACCCCCTCTCTATATACACTATATTACCAAAAGTATTGGGGCACCTCTCTATATATACTATATTACCAAAAGTATTGGGACGCCTCTATATACACTATATTACCAAAAGTATTGGGACGCCTCTCTATATACACTATATTACCAAAAGTATTGGGACGCCTCTCTATATATACTATATTACCAAAAGTATTGGGACCCCCTCTCTATATACACTATATTACCAAAAGTATTGGGACCCCTCTCTATATACACTATATTACAAAAAGTATTGGGGCACCTCTCTATATATACTATATTACCAAAAGTATTGGGACGCCTCTCTATATACACTATATTACCAAAAGTATTGGGACGCCTCTCTATATACACTATATTACCAAAAGTATTGGGACGCCTCTCTATATACACTATATTACCAAAAGTATCGGGACCCCTCTCTATATACACTATATTACCAAAAGTATTGGGACGCCTCTCTATATACACTATATTACCAAAAGTATTGGGACCCCTCTCTATATACACTATATTACCAAAAGTATTGGGACCCCTCTCTATATACACTATATTACAAAAAGTATTGGGGCACCTCTCTATATATACTATATTACCAAAAGTATTGGGACGCCTCTATATACACTATATTACCAAAAGTATTGGGACGCCTCTCTATATACACTATATTACCAAAAGTATTGGGACGCCTCTCTATATACACTATATTACCAAAAGTATTGGGACGCCTCTATATACACTATATTACCAAAAGTATTGGGACACCTCTCTATATACACTATATTACCAAAAGTATTGGGACGCCTGCCTTTACACACACATGAACTTTAATGGCATCCCAGTCTTATTCCGTAGGGTTCAATATTGAGTTGGCCCACCCTTTGCAGCTATAACAGCTTCAACTCTTCTGGGAAGGCTGTCCACAAGGTTTAGGAGTGTCTATGGGAATGTTTCACCACTCTTCCAGAAGCCCATTTGTGAGGTCAGGCACTGATTTGGATGAGAAGGCCTGGCTCAGTCTCCACTATTCACCACAGGTGGTGGTGGTGGTGGGGGGGGGGGATGCCCATACGCTATTTAAATCTGGCTCACAGTCTCTGCTCTAATTCATCCCAAAAGTGTTCTATCAGGTTGAGGTCAGGACTCTGTGCAGGCCAGTCAAGTTCCTCCACCCCAAACTTGCTCATCCATGTCTTTATGGACCTTGCTTGGTGCACTGGTGCGCAGTCATGTTGGAACAGGAAGGGGTCATCTCCAAACTCCTCCCACAAAGTAGGGAGCATCAAATGGTCCAAAATGTCTTGGTATGCTGACGCCTTAAGAATTACCTTCACTGGAACTAAGGGGCCAAGCCCAACCCCTGAAAAACAACCCCAAACCATAATCCCTCCCCCACACCATAATCCCCCCTCCACCAAATGATTTGGACCAGTGCACAAAGCAAAGTCCATAGATGAGCGAGTTTGGGGTGGAGGAACTTGACTGTCCTGAGCTCAACATGAACGATTATTTATTTGCAACATTTTATAACAGAAACAAAAAAAACTGTTTTATTGCTTCAAAAATTTCTGTCTTTTATGGTTTTATTTAGCAAAAAATAAAAACCCCAGAAATCGTTCTTCATAAAGAAAGCTCCAGTTATGTGACCATAATGATAAAAATGTAGTTTCGGTACAGCGTTGCATGACCGTGCAATTGTCATTCAAAGTGTGACAGCACTGAAAGCTGAAAATTGGCCTGGGCAGGAAGGGGTTGAAATTGCCCGGTTATTGAAGTAGTAAAACTTCCGAAAACTCATAGGGGGTTATTTACTGAAGCTGGAGAGTGCAAAATTCTGGTGCAACTCTGAATATAAACCATTCAGCTTCCAGGTTGTATTACCAAAGCTTAATTGAACAAGCGGAGGTTAGAAGCTGATTGGCTGCCATGCACAGGTGCACCAGATCCTGCTCCAGTTTTAGTAAATCTACTCCGTAGCCTCAGAAAAGATATATCCTTGCAGTGTCCATTCGATAAAATAGCAGGCTGATAGCTCACAGTAAAAAAACGCAGATAAAGATAGCACTAGTGTGTGATGACGTCACATGTAGACCACACCCTACGCATTTCGTCAATTGTGACGTCTTCTGGGGGGACAGGATGGATGATAGTGGTGTCTGCTCTGTAATATGATGGACAGGAGAAGGTACAGGAAGTAGAGTGCTCAGAGTGGGTGGGACCAGTGTCTAAGGTAGTCTGTAGACCAGTGTGGAGGCGGGGCAGTGGCACAGAGTCTGACCAGTATTGTCCTCATTCTTTGCAGCCATAGGTTGGGGAGGGGTCACAGGGGTATGTTCATTACTTTACACATCTTTAACAGGTAACACAGATCTTCTGTATGAGGTTTAACTGTTTATTGCATGAATTTCTCCAGCCTCGGATTGCCGCTTCTGTGTGGACTTGTTGGTCTGACGGTGGTCTTCTTTCTCTCTCCCCCACCCGCAGGTTCCCATGTAAATGCAGCGGGGGTTTCAATGCAGTTACATCCCCTCATCCGGCCGCCAAGACTTCCCTATCCGCTGCTCACCAGATCTTGGGCTACTTTACCCTCCGACCCATTCTCTGTCCTCGGAGCGCAGAGCGGAGCCGACCCAATGCTCAACAGAAAGCTCGGATGCCAGGGCTTCGGGGGATCCGTTGCGGCCATGACCTCCTTCCCCCCACAGCGCTATCATTACTTCCTCGTGCTGGATTTTGAGGCCACCTGCGACAAACCCCAGATCCACCCTCAGGTAGGACAAGATGGCCACTTTGTCATGTGATTGTTTGTCTTGTTTTCTGTGTGTTGTGGTTGCAGTCGGTCACACTATAGTCCCGGTGTTCTCGGGATTTCCCTGGTCTTTTGATCCGCTCTCTCCCGTGTCGGCTTTCCCTACATCTACTGTGTAGGTGTCTGCTAATAACATGTCATAACTCAGTGCTAAGATATCCCTCCTGACCGTTTATAAAGCTGCTCTGTGCGATTTGTTGTGGAGCGCGGCATAATGTAAATCGGTTATTTTGCCAGAGGCAGTGGTGGAACTATGAGGGTCTTGCGACCCGGGGAGGCCTCAAGATGGCCGCTTTTGTGGGCCAGTGTTAAACAGTAGAAAAGCGCCCAGAAAAAATTTCCTTGCTGGATACTCGGAACTGCGCATGCTGATTAGAGAACTGCCAGGCTTGGATCGGGCAGCTTGGTGTGGCTTATATTCCCACTCCCCTACATTAACTGGCTGAATCGTAGTTAAGGGTGGGTGGGGCAGACCAGGATACTTCCAGCCTGTCAGTCATATTGTAGTCATGAGTGGACGGGGCAGGATAGGATTCTTCCAGCTTGCCAATCATATTTTAGTCGTGGGTGGAGCAGACCAGGATTATTCCAGCCTGTCAAATATATTGTAGCCATGGGTGGGCGGGGCAGACCAGGATTCTTCCAGCCTGTCAGTCATATTGTAGTTAAGGATGGGTGGGGCAAGACCAGGATACATCCAGCCTGTCGGTCATATTGTAGTAATGAGTGGGCGGGGCAGGATGGGATTCTTCCGGCTTGCCAATCATATTGTAGCTAAGGGTGGGTGGGGCAGACCAGGATTATTCCAGCTATTGTAGTCATTGGAGGGCAGGCTAGACTGGCAGCCTGGGCCACCCGGGCCCCTTCACCTGTTGTGACATAATTACAGTACACTTACAATATAAATAAAAGTAATACATCTCAATTACATAAGTGGCTTCATATTTCTGCCCGGAGTTCAGCTTTAAAAGGGGGTGCAATGTGTTCCACCTGAACTTTTAATGCGCCTGGAAGAGACAAGTGCAGCAACCAGCCCCTCCGCAGGCATTCTGTCAAGTCTATGGCCGGCTGGACGTTGCACCTATTCTTTCTGGATGCACCAAACACTGGGAGGGATGCTATGCTTCTAGATGGCCCCATGTGTAAAGGTCCCAATAGAGCAGGTCTCCCCAATCGATCGTTTAGGGTCACGCCTCACCATTCCGACAAAAAGGCTCCCTATGACACTGTATACCCTCCATGTAGTCGTCCTCTCACTGGCTGGACCGGCGGGGATGTCACTGTTACAGCTAGCATGGTTTGGCTGCCAGGGAGAGACGCCTGTTGAGGGAAACGGTTGCTTTGCCTGCCGATGGCGTTTTGTCTTCAGCGGTGGAAATGCCGCTTGATATCAGTCTTCAAGGTCCCCCCCAGGGCGCAATTGTCAGACAACGTGTCCGCTGCAGTAACTGATGGCCAGTCAGGCTCCTTTAGATGCTAACAGATACGTTACATGAAACAAGGCAAGCGGACGTCCCCACAGTGGCTGCTTTCCTGAACCTGCTGCCAGTTATCCTGAAACATGAAAAGGGATTTTTAAGCGCCCCTAAACTACCTCAGGATTTACAATGTAAGAGAAATGCCCTAAAATATTTCAACAAAGTTTTCAGGATGTATCCCTCATATCCAGCTCCTCTCCCCTGCCACCGCTTCCCCTTCCCGAGCATCCGCTTCTGTGCTAAATTACACTTGTAGATTGTCTGCAAGTGTCACTGAGTAAATACAATGTAACAAACTTATTATTTATTGTTTCTCTTTCGTTCAATAACGGACACAGCTCCTGATCTTCTTAACCATTGGGTTATACTGCCCCCTACAGAAGTAGGACACTAGGCAGAAAAAAGTGCCTGGCTATGCCTATGGGCAGTCCCAGGGGGTATACTCCCTCTCCCTGCTGTAGGTACTCAGTTATTTTCTGCCTAATTCTTTGCTGGGATCTCCGGTCCTGGCAATTTTTTCTTTTGAGATACATTTTTTTTTTTCTTCTGATGTTTTCCTGTGAGATCTACAATCGACTGCCAGACTGGGCGATGGGTTGGTTAATGTAGATCCAGTGGTCACCCCAGTCTGGCCAGCGAGTGCATGCACAGACCTGAGTTCTGCGCTAGGTTTGCATAGCCCCACCGGACGGGGGATGGCCTGCGAGTTTAACGCCTCGCAAGGTCGCGTACGACCAGGTCTCAACCCGAGTCGCAGCGTTCCTCCTGGCCAACAGCGCTCCATTTCGATGGTGAGGGGTTCTGCCTGGAGCGGTGCCCGTCTGGTTCCTGGTATGGTGAGTAGCTGCCCCCCCCCCCTCTCCCCCTGGAGGGTTTTAGGGGGGGACATGGGCCCTTTCATGGGACAGTCGAACCCCAGGGTTCCCCTCCTTCCCGTCAGGCACCCCCTAATCTGTCCCCCCACCTTACCCCCCCTCCACTTCTGCTTGGGCTGTGTGGGTGGTCTGGTCCGCCTCCTTGGGTGGGGGCAGGGCGCTATGCTGGCGATGGTGGCTGGGGGGGTATGTGCCAGCGGCGACAGGATGATTGGCTGTGGCGGGGGTGACTGCCCTGGTGGGGGCTCCTGCCAGGGCCACCCTGTCCTGCCTGTGCCTGTCATGTGGCTTAGGGATCCTCCTGGGGCCCTGGGAGCCTTCTGGTGCCACCACTTTGTTGTAGCCTTGTGCTTCAATGCACGACGGCCATGTTTGTGTGGTTTGCAATAGAAAACAGCGGCGGCCATGTCTGTGGAGCCTTCTGGTCGGCGTTTTCGGTGGTGGAAGCCCCTCATTCCCTGGTGCTGACTCCTGGATCCTTTAATTTACTGATCACAGCATGTGCAGTGCAGATTCTCCTGGTGGCTGCGGTGCCTGGTTTCTGCGGGGTAGTGGGTCTGGTGGGGTTCTCTCCCTCTCTGCTGAGGATCGATTGGTGCTCTGTGACTGCCAACTTGGTGGTTTTGCCAGAGCGGTGGGGGTTGTCCCTTAGCAGTGTTTTACACTGTTTTTTTGGGGTCCCCCTGGTGAATCATGGAGTCTTTGGAGCACATCTCCCCACCTGATCCCCTCTCTGAGGCTTTGGGGCTCTCCGGGTCCCCACCATCCATCGATGCACTGACGGCGGTCCTGGAGTCCATTGTGTCCCGGGTGGGGGTTGCTTTTGGGCGACGGGCTAGCAAAAAGCGCCCCCCGCCTTCCCCTGCCTCATCTGTCTCATCAGATCCTGAATCTGATTCAGCCCCTACAGACGTGGGTCACCGTGCTGGGTCTGCGACCACGCGCCCTGAATCCTCAGATAGTGAGGAGGATTCCTCCACTTCTGCAACTGCGCATGAAAAGACGCTGGTGGACGCACTGATTGTATCTGTGCTTGAGACCTTAAAGATGGAGGAAGCAGTTGCAGCTGCCACAGAGAAGCAGGTTCCCTTTGGCACTCACAAGCCATCCACAGTGGCAAAGGTGTTCCCTTTCCCCTCCTATTTTGACAAAATTGTTACTAAAGAGTGGGGACAACCAAAATGTCCCCTTGGGGTCCCTAAGCAATTTGCTGGGCGATACCACTATAAGGAGTCCCTTCTTAGGAAGTGGACTGTTCCACCGGTGGTGGACCCTCTGGTTTCCAGATCTAACAAGGCAACCATGATTACGGTTGAAGAGTCCCCCGCCTTTAAGGACCCGGCTGACAGGAAGGCGGAGGTTGTTGCCCGCAATATGTACATCCTGGCAGGTGTCGCAGACTCTGACCAAATGGGCTAAGCTTTGCGCCGTGACCTGGAGGAGGAGCAACTCCCCCCTACCTTTGCTGAGCTGGCGGACCAGCTGGTGAGGGGCTGCAGTTCATCTGTGATGCCTCTTTGGATGTGGCTCCCCTGATGGCTCAGCTCTCTGTTTCCGCAGTGGTCCATCGGCGTGTCTTTTGGCTTAAATGCTGGTCTGTGGACCAGACTTCTAAAAAGGCCTTGACTTATCTTCCCTTTCAAGGAGATCGCCTGTTTGGTGCTACCTTGGATGACTTCATTAAAGGTCTCACAAGGGGAAAAAGTACCTTTCTCCCCAGGCACTAAGGTCAAGGACCCTCCTCTGGAGGATCCAAGGGAACTTTGTCTGGCAAATGAAGAGCTTCTCCAGACCCTCGGACAAGGCCAGTTAAGCATGAAGGTGCGCCCTCACCCGTATCGGGGTTGGGGGGACATCTTCGCTAGTTCCCGTACCTGTAGACTTCCCTGAGTTACAAGAGTAGTGGGTCCACAAAGTCATATGGTCTGGCTTCCAGATCGAGTTGCGTTCTTACCCTCCGGAAAGGTTCTTTCTCTTACGTCCTCCGACAGTCGCCGCCATCTTCATATTCGTCACAATGGGGTATTAGACTTTGCTCCGAAGGAGTAGCTAGGCAACAGAATATGTTAATATAAAAGCTTTTAACATATCCCACCCCCAGGGGGTGGTCCCCTCAGTCAATACTCTCCTACTTCCTGTATCCATACTTCAGTTTCAATGTCTAGCTTGTCAGGAGTAGCTGGATGTCTCTATGCTGGGGCATTTTGCCTCAGCCTTTCTCTATTCTTTTTTGATTTTGTTTGAGTTTTTTCTCTCTCTTTACTTAGCTGTTGTTTTTGTCAGCATTAGTTAGTTCTTCTGATGAAGAGGATTCGTGCGGGCTGGGTCTCGGGCTGATCCCCCTGGTCCCAGGTTGTGGGTCAGTGGCAAGAACGCGCGATCCTCGGGCAGACGCGTCGGACGCGTTGGTAGCCCCGTTGCAGCAGTACCGATTGCTGTTTGCATTTCCACCGATTCAATTGCTGTCCAGGTTCCTTCGCAGGTTGAACTCGGAACCACGCTCGGTGATTCTGGTGGCACCAGACTGGCCTCGCTGGTCCTGGTACGCGGACCTCGTGAATCTGGCGGTCGACGCTCCTTGGCGTCTGCCTCTTCGAGAAGATCTTCTGTCTCAAGGGCCGATATTCCATCCTGCTTTACAGTCGCTGGCTTTGACGGCCTGGCTGTTGAAACCGAGGTCCTGAAGCATAGGAGTCTTTTCCCCGGAGGTCATTCACACTTTGATCAACGCGAGGAAGTCTTCGTCGGGGAAGGTCTATCACCGTACTTGGAAGGCCTATTTTGCCTGGTGTGAGTCCAGGGGGTTTTCACCTCGCACATACTCAGTGTCTAGGGTGTTGTCCTTCCTTCAAACGGGTGTCGACCAGCGTTTGGCGCTGGCTACGGTCAAGGGTCAGGTGTCTGCGCTGGCCGTTCTTTTTCAACGTCCTGTGGCGTCTAACTCCTTGGTTAGTACTTTTATTCAAGGGGTGCGACATCTGGTCCCCCCCAGGAGGGAACCTTTACCTCCTTGGGACTTGAATCTTGTTCTGTCCGTGCTACAACATGCTCCCTTTGAACAGATCAGGAAGATCTCGTTGTCCATGTTGTCCAAAAAAAGTCGCCTTTTTGGTGGCGATCACTTTGGCTCGCAGGGTTTCGGAGCTGGCAGCTTTGTCCTGCAAGTCTCCGTATCTGGTCATTCATCTAGACAAGGTGGTCTTGAGACCTAACCCTTCTTTTCTTCCGAAGAGAGTTTCGGATTTTCACCTCAATGAGGACATTGTTCTGCCTTCGCTCTGCGCGAAGCCCAAACATCCGAAGGAGGTGGAGCTGCATTCCTTGGATGTTGTTCGGGCGATTAGGGTTTACCTGAAATCGACTGAATCTTTCCGCAAGTCGGATTCCTTGTTTGTCCTTTCGGAGGGGCCTCGGAAGGGCATGGCGGCGTCGGCTTCTACCGTCTCCAAATGGAGTCTTGTAGGAAGTCCGACTCTCTATTTTGTGCTTACGGATGGGCCTTGGAAAGTGTTGTCCACTTCCTCTGCGACCATTTCCAGATGGATCAGACAGATGAGGGTTCAGGCCTATTTCATCAGGGGTCAGGTTCCTCCATTCCCTGTCAAGGCGCACTCTACTTGGGCGCTCAGTGCTTCCTGGGCCTTCCGTCATCAGGCGTCAGTGACGCAGGTTTGTAGGGCGGCCACCTGGTCGTCGGTGCACACTTTCACAAAGTTCTATAAAGTGGATGTGTTAGCATCTGCGGATGCTTCTTTTGGCCTCAAGGGTAAGCAGGCTGCTGTTTAGAGGACCTGGTCCTCTTAGAGGGTGTATTCTTTTTTTTTTTTTTTTTTTTTTTTAGGTGGGCTCCAGTTTTGGTTGAGCTCCTGTTGCCTAGTTGGCTACTGTTTAGCCTTGGGAATTTTTTGCTGCTCCCACCCCTCATGTTTAACACTGCTTTAGGACATCCCAATCCTTATGAAGATCAGGAGCTGTGTCCATCAATGAACGAAAGAGAAAACAGGATTTTTGACTTACCGTAAAATCCATTTCTTGGAGGGAGGGAGTGCCCGGTATTGGTGGGTTGGGGGGGGGTCAGGGAGTGCCTGGTGTTGGGGGGGGGGGGGGGGAGTGCCTTGTATTGGAAGGAACGCAAAAATGACCCCTATTGACTTCAATGCAAACTTGCGTCCATTGACTTCAATGCAAAAACAGCCAAATTAAAAAAATTGTCCATTTTCAGTGTATCCTGAATTTTCGGCACAGGAATTTTCATTTCCCCTTAGTGGCCGCTCGTCTCAAAGAGCGATTACACCCCGTTTACACTGCATCTGACTTTAAAATTGTGCAACGATTTTAAAGCCGCGACTTTGCTGATATCTGTGCGACTTTATCCGCGGATATCTGTGGAAGTTGCAGCTGAAAAAGCAAAAAAATAGTGCAGGAACTTTTTTTTCAAATCGTTTCGGCACTGCAGAGTCTGAGTTGCACTGATTTGAACAGTAGGGTGCGACTTGTTGTTATGCTTTTCGGACCTGTAAAATCGCATGAGAAGTCGCACCAATGGGGGTTAACTGTTGAGCTTTGTAAAAAAAAAAAAAGAATAAAAAGCCTGTCCCCTGCCAGTATGGAAGCGGTGGTCTCTCTGCAGAGGTCTATTATCAGGCAACACACCTGCACTGCAGCGCTACTCAGAGTTGCACCGATTTGTATAGTTTAATTACTGACAGACAGTAGGGTGTGACTTTTTGGACCTGTGAAATCGCACTGGTATGAGCGGAGGTTATTTTTTTATTTATTTATTTATTATTATTATTATTAATTTTTAAAGCCTGTCCCCTGCCGCTATGGAAGCGGTGGTCTCTCTGCAGAGGGGTTTTATCAGGCAGCACACCTGCACTGCAGCACATCGCAGAGTCGGAGTCGCACCGATTTAGTTCCAATACTGACTAAATAATAATGCTAAATAATACTACTAATAATAATACTAAATAATAATAATAATACTAATAATAATAATCAAATAATACTACTACTAATAATAATAATACTAATAATAATAATAAAACTAATACTAAATAATGCTTTTTGGACCTGTGAAATTGCACTGGTGTGAACGGAGGTAATTTATTTTATTTTTATTATTTTTTAAATTTATTTATCTATTTTTTAAAGCCTGTCCCCTGCTGGTATGGAAGCGGTGGTCTCTCTGCAGAGGTCTATTATCAGGCAACACACCTGCACTGCAGCACATCGCAGAGTCGGGAGCACCGATTTAGTTCCATTACTGACTAAATAATAATAATACTAAATAATGCTTTTTGGACCTGTGAAATCGCACTGGTGGAGGTTATTTATTTTATTTTTATTATTTTTTATTTATCTATTTATTTTTTAAAGCCTGTCCCCTGCCGGTATGGAAGCAGTGGTCTCTCTGCAGAGGTCTATTATTCTATTATCAGGCATCACACCTGCACTGCAGCGCACTGCAGCGAACGGCCCGGCTTCCATCCTGATTGGATTTTGGCAGAATGTGAGTTGCACACACCGGATGCGTTTTGCTGTGAACTCGGGATAAGCCTTGCAGGGAGAAGTGAGCTCTTCGTCTTTAGATTTATACCATATGGCGGCTTGTAAAATCCCCCCCCCCCCCGCCCCCCGCACATCCCGCCGCTCTGTCATCTCCGTTATTACAAACATGGCGTATTGTAGCCATCAGAAATGCCGCTGTAAATAAGCGTCCGCGGGCCTCCACCAGCCCTGAGAAGGAAGCATCAGTTTTCATCTGTCACGGCCGCAGATCAGCAATTAAAACCCAAAGAGGCAAATGCCAGCGATGACCCGCAGCACAAGGCAGCTGACAAACACGGCCGGACAAATCGACGGATAATTTATAAGCTTTGCCCTAAAATCTAATTATTTGGCAATTTGAATTTCTCAGCCAGCCTGGGCTCTGCAATAAATTTAACCCGCCATAAATTATTAAGGGGGCTGCCCATGGTGTAAATCAAAAAAAGATAAAAGAGGTAAGGCGGAAAATCAGTTTGGTTTTATTTATTTTTTTTGTTTTTTTTTTTTTTCAACGGCGAGGATTTGTCAGGCCGTCCGTATAATTAACCGCGGCGGTCCTTTACACAACGCGGGCCAACGTTTACCTACAGATTTTTGGATAGTTTATGTGAGCGACGCCGGGATTAAATCTGAAGCTTAACAATAATAGCACCAACATCCCAATACAATGGAGAACAAAGATAAAGCGAGGGGTGGGACATTTACCAAATTATAACTCTGACATATACCAATATTTATTAACTGCTTCAATACCGGGCACTTTCACCCCCCTTCCTGCCCAGGCCAATTTTCAGCTTTGTGTTGTCACACTTTGAATGACAATTGCACTGTCATATGACATTTTTATTAGTTTTTTCACACGAATAGAGCTCTCTTTTAGTGGTATTTAATCACTGCTGGGTTTTTTATTTCTTACAAAAAAAAAGAAAAAAGACAGAAAATTTTTGGAAAAAAAAATAATAATAATTTTTTCTGATTTTTGTGAGTAAATTTTGAAAATAAGTCATTTTTCTCCTTCACTGATGTGCGCTAATGAGGCGGCAGTGATGGGCACTGATAGGCTGCACTGATGAGGCGGCACTGATAGGCTGCACTGATGGGCACTGATGAGGAGGTACTAATATGCCACACTGATAGGCGGCACTGATAGGCGGCACTGATGAGGCGGCACTGATAGGCTGCACTGATGGGCACTGATGAGGAGGTACTAATATGCCACACTGATAGGTGGCACTGACAGGCGGCACTGATAGGCGGCACTGATGGGCGCTGATAGCCGGCACAAAAAGGCGACACTGATGGGCACTGACGGGCGGCACTGAAAGGTGACACTGATGGGCACTAATATGCGGCACTGATGAGCACTGACGGGCGGCACTAATGAGCACTGATGGGCACTGACGGGCGGCACTGATGAGCACTGATGGGCAGCACTGACGGGGAGCACTTATGGTCACTGACGGGCAGCACTGATGGGGCAGCACAGATGAGCAGGCACCCACTGGCAACACTATGGGCACTGTTTTTTGAGTTTTTCTATAATCAGGGCACTGAAAATCAGTGCCCTGATTACCTTTCCTAGGTTCCCCTTTGAGGAGGAGCCGCAGATTGTCTCTCCTCGCCACACACTCTTGACAGTGTGAGGCGAGGAGAGCCGATAAACGGCACTTCCTCATTTACATGTGACTGGCTGTGACTGGACATGTCATTGGCTCTTTACCAAAATCGGGGTCGCACCGTGTCCTAGCAACACTGCGCGAACACGATCGCCGCACTGCGCACCCGAGTGAGAGGCTGTTCTTGTGTGCCGTCATATGATGGCGTCCCAGAACAACAGCCACTCCGCTCCCCCCGTCACTTGACGGTGGGCGGGCGGGAAGTGGTTAAACAAAAAATAAAAATAAACACACAAATCCATAAAATCATAAGCACATCATTATATCACCCTACAACATTGTAAAGCTGGAAAGTTGTTTAAAATTTTTTTTTTTTTTTTGCGCTCTCATATCGACATGTTTCGCCATATAGGCTTCTTCAGGAAAATGCGCAATATCTTCCAACTTTCTAAACAAAAGAAATTTATATACACAAATAGTTTAATCTTGTACGCTAGAAAAAAAAGGGAGAAGGGGAAGATCCACATGCATCCAATTCTCTCCTAACACCACAAAAAAGATTCCCTGACCTCTGATGACGCCAGACGTTTGCTGACGAAACGCGCCAAGACACAGACACTTAACACGTCACTTCTGCTGTCTTGGAACGCAGAACGGTGTCTCCTGCTTGATTTGTTTAAATATTTTTTGCGCTCTCCTTTGGACGTGTTTCGCTGTATAGGTTTCTTCAGGAAAATGCGCAATATTTTCCAACTTTCTAAACGAAAGAAATTTATATACACAAATAGTTTAATCTTGTACACTAGAAAAAAAAGGGAGAAGGGAAAGATCCACATGCATTCAATTCTCTCCTAACACCACAAAAATGATTCCCTGACCTCTGATGACGCCAGATGTTTACTGACGAAACGCGCGGAGACACAGACACATAACACGTCACTTCTGCTGTGTTGGAACGCAGAACGGTGTCCCCCTGCTCAATTTTGTTTAAATGTTTTTTGCGCTCTCATATCGACATGTTTCGCCATATAGGCTTCTTCAGGTGAATACGCAATATCTTCCAACTTTCTAAACAAAAGAAAATATATATACACAAATAGTTTAAACTTGTACACTAGCAAAAAAAAAAAAAAAAAAAAGGGAGAAGGGGAAGAACGACATGCATCAAATTCTCCCCCAACACCACAAAAAGATTCCCCAGAAAATATTTGGGCTACATACCTGATGATGAGGTAAGGCCCCCTGATGTGTGTGTGATAGTCTGTTAACGTAACATCAACGTGCCCAAACTAATGGAGCCAAGAACAAATGCGCAAGTGCCGGGGTGTATATACACTCTATAATTTAAAAAGCTGGAAAGTTGTTTAAATGTGTTTTTGTGCTCTCCTTTTTAACATGTTTCGCCATATAGGCTTCTTCAGGAAAATGCGCAATATCTTCCAACTTTCTAAACAAAAGAAAATATGAAAATGCAGAGTCGCCTGCAGAAAGACTATATGCTTATCTCTGCGGGAGACTCTGCATTTTTATATTTTCTTTTGTTTAGAAAGTTGTAAGATATTGCGCATTTTCCTGAAGAAGCCTATACAGTGAAACGTTGAAATGAGAGCGCAAAAAAAAAAACATTTTAAACAACTTTCCAGTTTTTTAAATTATGTAGTGTATATACACCCCGGCACTTGCGCACAGGATTAATACAATAACTGTGAAACAAAATTAATAGATTATCAATATAATTTATATATTATATAATATTATATATATATATATATATATATATATATATATAACTTGTATAATATTATATTATTTTATCTATCATCTATCTATCTATTTATTTATTTATTTATATATATATATATATATATATATATATATATATATATATATATATATATATATATATATATATATATATATATATATATATATTATAAAAAGTTGTATAAATATATTATATAATATAAAAAGTTGTATAAATATAAAACTGGTAGGCCGCGGTCATAGACAGCCAGTGACAAAATTCTTAAGTGAAATTAATACAAATACAGTGCTGATAAAATCCCAAATAATAAATAATCTTCTCCCGTGAGAATTCGCTTCAGAAAGACACCTGTAGTTTATGCAAATGTCCCCTCCTCCACCAGCCATCACACGCACATTCCACTCACCACATACATGTGACCTCCCATTACAGGTAGTCAACACCAGCTTAGGAAGATTTTCGGGTTCATCAGGTGCAATAAATATCCTCGGGGTAGGTGTATGTAAAGAAGAAGACTTGCAGTTTAAAATCTTGCTTTCAATCTTGTATCCCTTGTGATGGCAATAAAGTTTGTACAAAATAAAAAAAAATTATTATTTTTTGTATAAAATAAATAATAATAAAAAAAAAAAAAATGAAAGCACCACCGTTTTAAAGCGTCCCGAATCCAAACGAAACCCCCTGCCAGACGTGTCAGCTGGTTGCTCGGGTCTCCCAGTGGGATAGGAGACCTGGGCAGAGCCATGGAAGGCGCTCGCTGGGATAACGGCTGAGTGGCTCCCGAGCCGCATCGGTTGTTCTGAAAACCAACCGCCGGCTCTAAAAAATGGTACCGGGGTAATGCCTGCAGCTGCAGATCATCCCGCTACAACCACTTCTCCGAGCGATGTACAGGTATAGTATCTCACAGAAGTAAGTACACCCCTCACAGTTTTGTAAATACCGTATTTTCCAGCGTATAAGATGACCCCCCTAATTTTCAAGTTAAAACAAAGGTTTTGGGCTATACTCGCCCTATGAGACTACCCCCCTTCCGAAGCAATTCAACACCATTGAAAAACATCAGATTTCTCATAGATCTCCAAGGTACTCCAAGTACTGTAATACATGTAATCTCTCATAATATCTCCAAGGTACCCTAAGTATAAGTATTACCAGTAGATGTAATCTCAAGACGCTGGCTGTGCGGGAATCCTGTACCGGTATACCGTATGTACCGTAGCTTCGGCTACATACAGTATACCGTGCTGAGCCAATCAGGGAGAGCGATGTATTATATTATTGAATGCAAAGCCTGCTCGGATTGGCAGAGTCAGAGAGGCGGGCTGATGTTACTCTGCCATAAAGTGACAACCTGTGAAGCTCTGGTGAACTCCATGCCCAAGAGGGTTAAGGCAGTGCTGGAAAATAACGGTGGCCACACAAAATATTGACACTTTGGGCCCAATTTGGAGATTGTCACTTAGGGGTGTACTCACTTTTGTTGCCAGCGGTTTAGACATTAATGGCTGTGTGTTGAGTTATTTTGAGGGGACAGTAAATTTACACTGTTATACAAGCTGTACACTCACTACTTTACATTGTAGCAAAGTCTCATTTCTTCAGTGTTGTCACATGAAAAGATAGAATAAAAAATGTACAGAAATGGGAGGGGTGTACTTACTTTTGTAAGATACTGTACGTGGGTTTGCGGGAAGAGGTTAATTGTAGAGTCTAGTTTTAAAAACAAGAAAAAATAACAAACATGTTCTACTTCCCTCCTCTGTGCAGTTGGTTTTGTACAGAGCAGCCCGGATCCTCCTTTTCTCAGGTCCCTCTTCGGAGCTCCTAGCCCCTCCCTCCTGTCAGGTGCCCCCACAGCAAGCAGCTTGCTATGGGGGCACCCAAACCAAGCCGCATTCAGACACAGAGCTGCCGTTCTGCCCCGCCCCCCTCTCTCTCCTGATTGGCTCACTGTCTTTGATGGACAGTCGCGGGAGCCAATGGCACCACGGTTGTATCTCAGCCAATCAGGAGGGGGAGTCCCAAGATGGCGGAGGGTCTTGTGGACAGGTTATATTATTTCCATTGGCAAAGTTCACACCAGTGCGGTCAGTTCCAGAAAAAAAAGTAGAATACGCTGCATTTATACTGCATTGAAATGTACAGGAAGGTACTACAACGCATCTAAAATGCATTGGAACACTCCTAAAGGCACCAAAAACGCACTGGAAAGCACACGTCCTTATATAAGGTTAAGAAAAAAGAGGAGACTAAAACACACTGGACTGCATTAAAAACACATAAAAAACGCATCAAAAATACGCCAAAAACGTGCATGCAGAAAAGTATCTGAAACGCATCTGGACTGCGTTTCCATGTTGTGAACAGGTCCTTGGTACAGTGCGTTTTTTTTCTGAATCAAAAACGCATGAATAGTAGGTCATGTGGTTTCCAATGGCATAGTTCACACCAGTGCAGTCAGTTCCGGAATAAAAAATGAGAAGGTGGTGCATTTTTCACTGAACTCTACTGGAACGCTGTAAAACGCACTGGAAAGCACATGTCCTTATTTAAGGTTAAGAAAAAAGAGGGGGGAAAAAACACACTGGACTGCATCAAAAATGCGCATGCAGAAAAGCATCTGGAACGCATCTGGACTGCATTTCAAAGGTGATTCCTTTCTATAAAACCACATCCTGAAGAAGTAGATTATGTCCAAGAAACGCGTTAAGCAAAGAAGAATCAGTATATGTCGTAGGCAATAATGTATTTTATCTTAACCACTTAAGCCCCGGAAGATTTTCCCCCCTTCCTGACCAGGGCCTATTTTGCGATTTGGCACTGCGTGATTTTAACGGACAATTGCGCGGTCGTGCGACGCTGTACCTAAACGAATTTGACGTCTTTTTTTCCCCACAAACAGAGCTTTCTTTTGGGGGTATTTGATCACCTGTGCGATTTGTTGATCATGCGCTATAAACAAAAAATAGCGACAATTTTGCAAAAATAACAATATTTTTCACATTTTTTTATATGAAATTTCCCCCCAAAAAATTTATAAAAATCAAAATGTTTTAACATTTTAGGCCAATTTGTTTTATGCTACATATGTTTGGTAAAAAAAAATCACAAAAATCGTATTTTGATTGGTTTGCGCAAAAGTTATTGCATTTACTAACTACAGGAAAGATTTCTGTCATTTTTGTTGTTTTTTTTTTTAACGAGTAATGGCAGCGATCTGCGTTTTTTTTTTTTTTTTTTGCGGTACTGCGACATTGCGGCGGACAGATCGGACCCTTGACTGACATTTTTGACACTTTTGGGGTTACCAGTGACATTACTACAGTAATCAGTGCTATACATATGCACTGTTACTGTAAAAATGACACTGGCAGTGAAGGGGTTAACTTTTTTGAGAGGGAGGGGTTAAGTGTGTCCCTAGGGGGTGTGATTATAACTGTGATTGGACATGGCTACTGGTGTAAGAACAGTGATCAACGGTCCTACATAGCAGAACCGTATGATCTCCATTCCTACACAGGGGAGAATGACAGGCGGGTTTGTTTACATCAGCCGCCTGCCTTCTCCCGGTGTAACGGACGATCGCGAGTGCGAGGAGAGTCCGTGACCGCGTGGGAGCGGGAGCGCGCCTCCGGCGGCGCACGCTCGCTCCCTAGAGCCTCACAGGCTAGCGACGTAGCCCTACATCGCTTTGCCTGTGAGGGGCTGACCGCCAATGTAAATAGTCGTGCGGCGGTCGGCAAGTGGTTAACATATACAGATTTTTCTTCGCTTAACATGTTTCTATATCCATCAATATCCATTGATTTAAATATTTTTTGTCCATCAAAACAGAAGATGTTGGTTAGGCTTGATTATTATACCTTGGCAGGTATATCTTAATGTAGGGGACGAGACCAAGGCAGAAGGTGGGGTTGGTTAGACTTGATGACTAGACCTCGGCAGATCTACAAAAATGTGTGGCTCTCCCAAAGCAGGTGTTGGTTAGGCTTGATGACTAGACCTCGGCAGATATATCTTAATGTAGGGGGCAAAACAATGGCGGAAGGTGTTGGTGACTAGACCTTGGCAGATCTACAACACTGTGGGGGCTCTCCCAAGGCAAAAGGTGTTGGTTAGGTTTGATGACTAGACCTTGGCAGGTCTACCACAATTTGTGGGTTCTCCCAAGGCAGAAGGTGTTGGTTAGGCTTGATTTCTAGACCTCAGCAGATCTATCAAAATGTGGGGGCTCTCCCAAGGCCGAAAGTGTTGGTTAGGTTGATGACCTCAGCTGATCTACCATAATGTGGGTGTTCTCCCATGGGGCGATGGCCTCCCAAATTGAGAAATTCCGGTAAAATTAACATCTTTAGAGTCCTTCACAGTTATCCCCAGCACATGTCTATCATGACTGATATAGAACAATCCCCAAGAGTCTCTAGATTTGAGTTCTATAGGAAGCTCTGTCATTTCACTGGTATGATGCTCCTTGTTCAGGCACATGGGGTGACCCTGAACAAGTAGATTGAAGGCCCTTGACTTGAATCTGTTTTGTCCATCAAAACAGAAGGTGTTGGTTAGGCTTGATGACTAGACCTCGACAAATCTACCACAATGTGGGGGCTTTCCCAAGAGAGAAGGTGTTGGTTAGGCTTGATGAATAGACCCGGTCAGATCCACCACAATGTGGGGGGCTCTCCCAAGGCTGAAGGTTTTGGTTAGATTTGATAACTAGACCTCCCCAGATCTGCCACAATAAAGGGCCTCTCCCAAGGCAGTAGGTGTTGGTTAGGCTTGATGACTAGACCTCAGCAGATCTACCACAATGTGGGGGCTCTCCCAAGGCAGAAGGTTTTGGTTAGGTTTGTTGAATAGACCTCCCCAGATCTGCCACAATAAAGGGGCTCTCCCAAGGCAATAGGTGTTGGTTAGGCTTGATGACCAGACCTCAACAGATCAACCACAATGTGGGGGCTTTCCTAAGACAGAAGGTGTTGGTTAGGCTTGGTGAATAGACCCAGGCAGATCAACCACAATGTTGGGGCTCTCCCAAGGTAGAAGGTTTTGGTTAGATTTGATAACTAGACCTCCCCAGATCTACCACAATAAAGGGGCTCTCCCAAGGCAATAGGTGTTGGTTAGGCTTGATGACCAGACCTCAACAGATCAACCACAATGTGGGGGCTTTCCTAAGACAGAAGGTGTTGGTTAGGCTTGATGTAGGCAGTGACCTGAATACTTGGAGGGAGGACCCAGCAATATGAAAAGCAGGTTTTCATTAGCGTGTGTTGTTAAGATTTAAAAAAAAAAAAAGATAACCACACGCAAAACTATATCTAAAAAAATAAATTAATTAAAAGCGAACAAATTCCTTAGCTAGTCTGTAGAGTATGGTAAGTAGTATAGAGTTAGTCTGTAGAGTATGGTAAGTAGTATAGAGTTAGTCTGTAGAGTATGGTAAGTAGTATAGAGTTAGTCTGTAGAGTGTGGTAAGTAGTATAGAGTTAGTCTGTAGAGTGTGGTAAGTAGTATAGAGTTAGTCTGTAGAGTGTGGTAAGTAGTATAGAGTTAGTCTGTAGAGTATGGTAAGTAGTATAGAGTTAGTCTGTAGAGTATGGTAAGTAGTATAGAGTTAGTCTGTAGAGTATGGTAAGTAGTATAGAGTTAGTCTGTAGAGTATGGTAAGTAGTATAGAGTTATGTCCTCCAGAGTCAGCACTGCAGATTCCACCTCCATCCATCTTCTTTTGTAGAGTGATGTCCCTTTAGGTTATAATGACGCGTGTGAATGATGTCACTCCCGAAGCTCTAAAGCTTTCTATTGTCTCTTCAGAAGTGATATTTTAGTTTTTTTACCCTGGAACGTCGCCCTGTAATTTCATAACTGCATTCGGGCCTCACACAATGAAATTAAAGAGCAGAGAGATGAATTGAACCTTCCAAAGGTCCCAACACTTGTCTCTATTAGCCTGACAAACAGAAGACCTCCCTCGTTTCACCCTCTCTAGACTGAAATGAAAAGGCATCTGTGAAGGTTCGCATTCATCCCGGTCATTGTATATCTAGTAGTAGAAGGACACATTCAACTGGACTTGTTCAGTAATGTTGAGGACATTTCATAGCTTATCCAAGCCACCTCTTCAGTTCTAGTGAATGATGGGAAGGTTATTACTCATTAGAAGCAGCTTGGATAAGCTATGAATCATCTTCAACATTTTAGAACAAGTCCAGGTGAATGTGACCGAGTACAAGCTAAATGAATATTTCCAGCAAGTCCTGTTATAATACAATAGGGCAGGGCTCGACCAACCCCAGGGGCCAGGTCACCATGGTGACCAGAATTTTCATACTGGCGCCTGGGGTGCCGCCCGAATTCTCCCCACAAAACCCCCGCATGCCTCCCATCTGTCGGCCGAGACTGGCATAGCGGGTGTCACTAGGTAGAGGGGAAGGAATATGTCCGCTCTCCTCCCTTTCTAGTTGTTGAATTCCAGGTCCCTGTTGACCGTTGGCCATCAAGGACGGGAATTAATGTAATGCACTGTGATGTGCATTGCATTCCATTCAGTGGAGCACAGAGGAGACATGCAGGGTCTTTTAGACCCTGGAGGTTTCATTAACCACTTGCCGACCGCCGCAAGTACATATACTGCGGCGGTCAGCCCCAGCCAGGTAAAGTGACGTACCGGTACGTCGCTAGCCTGTACGTCGCTAGCTTGTCACTCGCTTGTGAGCCACTAGCGGGCGAGCGCGCGCCCTCCGAGGCTCGTTCCCTAACAAGTCAGTGCGTGTGACCGGTGGACCCGATGTCCGCCGGTCACTCGCGATCGTTCGCCGGGAAGGGAGAAAGGCAGGCGGCTGATGTAAACAAAGCCGCCTGTCATTCTCCCCTGTGTAAAAATGGAGATCCGATGGTTCTACTATGTAGGACCGTTGATCTCTGTTTTTACACTAGTAGCCATGTCCAATCACAGTTAGAAGCACGCCCCTAGGACACACTTATCCCCTCCCTCTCCAATACAGTTAACTCCTTCCCTGCCAGTGTCATTTTTACAGTAACAGTGCATATTTATAGCACGGATTACTGCAGTAATGTCACTGGTCCCCCCAAAAGTGTCAAAAATGTCAGTCAAGGGTCCGATCTGTCCGCCGCAATGTCGCAGTCCTGCAAAAAAAATCGCAGATCGCCGCCATTACTTGTTAAAAAAAAAACAACAAAAATGACAAAAATCTTTCCCTTAGTTAGTAAATGCAATAACTTTTTTGCGCACACCAATCAAAATACGCTTTTTGCGTTTTTTTTTTGTTTTTTTTTACCAAACATATGTAGCAGAAAACAAATTGGCCTAAAATGTTAATTTTGATTTTTACATTTTTTTTTTGGGGGGAATTTCATATAAAGAAATGTGAAAAATATTGTTATTTTTGCAAAATTGTTGCTCTTTTTTTGTTTATAGCGCATGATCAAAAAATCGCACAGGTGATCAAATACCACCAAAAGAAAGCTCTATTTGTGGGAAAAAAAGGACGTCAAATTAGTTTAGGTACAGCGTCGCACGACCGCGCAATTGTCCATTAAAGTCACGCAGTGCCAAATCGCAAAATAGGCCCTGGCCAGGAAGGGGGTAAAATCTTCCGGGGCTTAAGTGGTTAAAGAGAAACCTGTCACCTTTTTGTCGACTTTCTGTCCCCTATGTGATGGAAAAAAAAAAAAGTTAGTTACAACCAAACACATAAAATCCCCCCCCCCCCCCCAAAAAGAAAAATTTAAGCCACATATACGCACGTACATACGTAAATGCATGCTGCAGGGCGCCTATGCCTGACATCATCACGTGCAATACACGTGTTCCATATCCCTGCGCATGCCAGAAAGAGAGCAATAATTCTAGCTTTAGATCCCCTCCATAACACTAGACTGATGACCTAAGGGGGCTTTTAAAGTGTTGTTTGCTCATGGAAAATATAGGATACTGACATGTTTAAGGTTTGACATGTTTGGTATCTACTTAGTGCAAACTTAGCTTTTATTTTTTTACCAACAATTGGGTAGTTTATTGCATTTTTGTGCCCCCTACAATTAATTTTTTTAATGCTTTATTTTTTTTTACACCGTTTTATTATCGCGTGACATAAAAAATTGTAACTACCACTATTTTATTCTTTAGGGTGACTGCTTCAGAAAATATTTCATGTTTGGGGGTATTATGAAATCTTCAGGCCTAAAATAATTTTTTAAGCATGTGCAAAAACGGCTCTGGCTGTGAAAGGGTTTAACCACTTAAGCCCCGGAGGATTTGGCTGCTCAAAGACCAGAGCCTATTTTACTGCGTGAATTTAACGGACAATTGCGCGGTCGTGCGACCCTGTACCCAAATTAAATTGATGTCCTTTTTTTTCCCCACAAACAGAGCTTTCTTTTGGTGGTATTTGATCACCTGTGCGATTTTTACGTTTTGAGCTATAAACAAAAAACGAGTGATAATTTTGAAAAAATAACAATATTTTTCACATTTTTTTATATGAAATTCCCCCCAAAAAATGTAAAAATCAAAATTTCTTAACATTTTAGGCCAATTTGTTTTTTTGCTACATATTTTTGGTAAAAAAAAAAAAATCGCAAAAAGCGTTTTTGCATTGGTTTGCGCAAAAGTTATTGCGTTTACTAACTACGGGAGAGATTTTTGTCATTTTTATTGTTTTTTTTTTTTAACTAGTAATGGCGGTGATCTGCGATTTTTTTATTTTTTTCTTTATTTTTTTCTTTGCAGGGCTGTGACATTGCGGCGGACAGATCGGACCCTTGACTGACATTTTTTACACTTTTGGGGATACCAGTGACATTACTACAGTAATCAGTGCAATAAATATGCAATGTTACTGTAAAAATGACACTGGCCGGGAAGGGGTTAACTTTATTGGTGATCAGTGGGTTAAATGTATCCCTAGGGGCGTGTTTCTAACTGTGGGGGGGCGTGGCTTGTGATGTAACCACAGAGACATACGATCCTACATAGCAGGATCGTATGATCTCCGCAGTTACTTCAGGGAGAATGACAGACGGCTTTGTTTACATCAGCCGCCTGCTTTTCTCCCTCTCCAGTGGGAGATCATGAGTGGCCGGCGGACATCAGAGCCGCCGGTCACTCGCGCCGGGATGTCAGGGAACGAGCGGGGGGCGGGAGCGTGCCCCCAGCGGCGCGCGCTCGCCCCCAAGAGGCTCGTGGGCGAGTGACGTACTGGTACATCACTTTGCCCAGGAGGGGCTGACCCCCGCCGTATATAGTCGTGCGGCGGTCGGCAAGTGGGTAACCACTTAAGCCCCGGAGGATTTGGCTGCTAAAGGACCAGGGGTTTTTTTGCGATTTTTTTTTTTTTTTTTTTACTGCGTGACTTTAACGGACAATTGCGCGGTCGTGCGACGCTGTACCTAAACGAATTTGACGTCCTTTTTTTCCCACAAACAGAGCTTTCTTTTGGTGGTATTTGATCACCTGTGCAATTTTTTGATCATGCGCTATAAACAAAAAAAGAGCGTCAATTTTGCAAAAATAACAATATTTTTCACATTTTTTTATATGAAATTCCCCCCCCCCCAAAAAAAGTAAAAATCTAAATTTTTTAACATTTTCGGCCAATTTGTTTTATGCTACATATGTTTGGTAAATAAATCGCAAAAAGCGTATTTTGATTGGTTTGCGCAAAAGTTATCGCGTTTACTAACAAAGGGAAAGATTTTTGTCATTTTTGGTGTTTTTTTTTTTAACGCGTAATGGCGACGATCTGCGATTTTTTTTTTTCGGTACTGCGGCGGACAGATTGGACCCTTGACTGACATTTTTGACACTTTTGGGGGTACCAGTGACATTACTGCAGTAATCAGTGCTATACATATGCACGGTTACTGCAAAAATGACACTGGCAGGGAAGGGGTTAACTTTATTGGACAGGAAGGGGTTAAGTGTGTCCTAGGGGCGTGCTTCTAACTGTGTAGGGACATTCCTATTGGTGTAAAAGCAAAGATCAACCGTTCTACATAGTAGAACGGACAGATCTTCACTTTTACACAGGGAGAACTGACAGAACTGACTTGTCTGTGAACGAGCCGCGGCGGGCGGGCGCGCGCCCGCCCGCGATAGGCTCGCAAGTCAGGGACAGGTGAGTGACGTACCGATACGTCACTCTGCCTGGCCGGGGCTGACCGCCGCAGTATATAGTCGTGCGGCGGTCGGCAACCGGTTAAGGATGAGGTCACCTTTGTGAATTTGGGTTCTAGATTTAAAGCAAATTTGTCAAGCCCTGAGTTAGGGAGATGCCGGATTCGTTGTGTTACTGGCAAATTGAGGAATGACCACAGTGATCAATGGGAACACCAACTCCACCAAGGTATTTCTGTTCTCCCTACATAAAAACAGTCGAGGCAGGAGATGTCCCTATCCCTGATATAAGGACACTCGCCCAAAAAACTAGCAGAGGACCTCAGCCTATGACCAGCTGAGCAAAAATAGAGGTCTTTGACATTTTTTATTGTGCCAAATTTTTTATATTTTCCACACATATTTAAAAAAATCATTTTAGGTCTGAAGATTACATAAAACCCCAAAAACATATGTTTTCTGAAAGCAGACACCCCAGAGAAAAAAAAAAGTGGTAGTTCCAATATTTTATGTCACATAATATCACCGCAAAAAAACACAATAAATGTAATTTTAGGGGCACAAAAACTCAATATTGTACCCAGTTTTTTTTATAAAATATAAAACCTGAGATTGCACCGAGTAAATAGATGCCCAACATGTTAAACCTTAAATTTGCGTGCGCCCTTGAAATGGCGACAATCTTCAGTAACCGATTTCTATAGGCGATGCTTTAAAAGCCCCTCAGTTTAACCCTACGAAGGAGGTCTGGTGCTAGAATTATAACTCTTATTCCACACATGCGATGGGTAACGTGTATCGCAATCAATGTTTTCAGGCATAGGTGCCCAGATGTGTGCGTTTACATTTGTGTATATGTGGGGGGTGCCTCAATTTTTTTTTGGGGGGGGGGTATTTTATTTTTTTGATTACAATAAAAATAATATATATATTTTTTTTTACTTCATTTTTTTTTATCACATAATGGGAAAAATGTCCTTTTAAATGTGATGATTTTTTTGGTGACAGGTTCCCTTTAATGAGACATTAGGGGTCTAAAAGACCCTTCATGTCTCCCCTGCGCTCCACTAAATGTAATGCAATACACATCGCACTGCATTACATTCTTTTCTGGCCTTGATGGCCGGGGAAACTGTCAACGGGGACCCGGAAGTGATGTCATATACATCACTTCCGGGTCAGCAACAAGGAGGGGGAGGAAAGGGGAAATGTGTCCGCTCTCCCCCCTCCCCTCTTCCTGGCAGCTCCCACTATGCCGGTCCCGAGACATAGTTTCGGGGTGTGCTGCTGCTCAGGCTCCAAGACAAAATTTCTTGTCCCCATGAGATTTGTGGAGCTCTGCTGTAGAGCTAACAAGCAATAAACCCTTGCAGCTTGGGGGCGCCACACTACAAGGGCAGTTTTTTTTTTTTTGCCATTCCTGGAGTTGGGCTTTAATATTTATAGGTCCTTCAGTCGCTATATAAGTTAATGCGTTGCCCCCGTCATAGCTTGGCGGTGTGATGGACAGTTCAGGTACACAGAGGAAACCGTTCTATATAGTATAGCATCTCTGCGTCCTCCGAGACCCGCGCCTCACCTCACCCCCGACATCTAGAAAAACACACGACTGACTTCCACTCTTTACACAGGATAATTGGAGCAGAAAAATATCATCAATCTCCCGGACAATAAATCAAACAAAATCATATTAGTCCATTAAAAGACAGTTCCATAACATTTGAAACCCAAACTCTACTGTTCATTTTCATTACGCTCTCCCATTCCTCTACCTTTCCACTTTGATTTTACAAAACTAAATAAAATCTGCAGCACTTGACCCCGCTACGCCGAGGGAGAGACGAGAGCGCCGCATGGCTGCCGAGGCCATCCAAGTACTGAGCTCTCTCTCTCTCCCTTCTACTCTCTCTTTCTTTTTCTCTCTCTGTTTTCCTTCTCCCTCTCTCTCTCCCTTCAACTCTCTCTTCCTTCTACTCGCTCGCGTGCGCTCTCTCTCCCCCTTCTAATTTCTCTCTCTCTCTCTTCCTTCTACTCTTTTTCTCCCATCTACTCTCTCTCTCTCTCTTCTACTCTCTCTTCTTTTTCTCTTCCTACTACACTCTCTCTCTTTCTTTCTTTCTTTCTTTTCCTTCTACCCTCTTTCTCTTTCTTCCTTATACTCTCTCTCTCTCTCTCCCCTAATATCTCTCTCTTCTTTCTAATCTCTCTGTCTCTTCCTCCTACTGTCTCTCTCTCTCTCCCTTCTACCTTCTCGTCCTCTTCCTTTTGATCTCTCTCTCCCTCTTTCTCTCCTCCTTCATTCTACTTGTTTACTCTCTCTCTCTTCATTCTACTGTCTCTTTTTCTCTTTCTTCTACTCTCTCTCTCTTCTATTTTCTTTCTTCTACTCTCTTCTACTCTCTCTCTCTCTCTCTCTCTTACTCTTACTCTCTCATACTCTCTCTCCTACTCTCTCTTCTATTTTCTCTCTTCTCTCTCTCTCCCCCTCTCTTTTCTCTCTCTCTCTCTCTCTTTTTTTCTTTTCCTTCTACCCTCTCTTTCTCTTTCTTCCTTATACTCTCTCTCCCCCTAATATCTCTCTCTTCTTTCTAATCTCTCTGTCTCTTCCTCCTACTGTCTCTCTCTCTCTCCCTTCTACCTTCTCGCCCTCTTCCTTTTGATCTCTCTCTCCCTCTCTCTCTCTCTCTCTCTCTCTCTCTCTCTCTCTCTCTTCATTCTACTGTCTCTTTTTCTCTTTCTTCTCTCTCTTCTATTTTCTCTCTCCTTCTCTCTCTCTCTCTCCTACTCTCTCTCCCCCTTCTACCCTCTCTCTCTCTCTCTCTCCTTCTCTCTCTCTCTCTCCTTCTCTCTCTCTCTCCTTCTCTCTCTCTCTCTCTCTCTCCTTCTCTCTCTCTCTCTCTCTCCTTCTCTCTCTCTCTCTCTCTCTCTCTCTCTCCTTCTCTCTCTCTCTCTCTCTCTCTCTCTCTCTCTCTCTCTCTCTCTCTCTCTCTCTCCTTCTCTCTCTCTCTCTCTCTCCTACTCTCTCTCTCTCTCTCCTACTCTCTCTCTCCTACTCTCTTTCTACTATTTTCTCTCTTTTACTCTCTCTCCCTTCTCTCTTTTCCTTCTCCCCCTCTCTCTTTTCCTTCTCCCCCTCTCTCTTCCTTTTACTCTTCCTTCCTTCTACGCTCTCTCTCTCTTCCTTATATTCTCTATCTCTTCCTTTTAATTTCTCTCTCTGTCTCTTCCTCCTCCTGTCTCTCCCTCTCTTCCTCCTCCTGTCCCTCTCTCTCTCTCTCTCTCTCTCTCTCTCTCTCTCTCTCACTTCTTGCTCTCTTTTACTTCTAATCTCTCTCTTCCTCCTACTGTCTGTCTCTCTTCTTCTAATCTCTCTCTTCCTTCTAATCTCTCTCCGTCTCTTCCTCCTACTTTCTCTGTGACTCTTCTGTGATTAGCCATTTGCCAATGCAGATCCCCTCTGATAAATCAGCTGGCCATTAACCTGGTATTACACATACACAGCATGGCACAGCGGGCGTCGTACATCTCGATTTACCGTCGCCTGGAAAACGATACGCTATATATCTCAGATAAAATAAAACTGTAACAGCCCCTCGCGCTGATAATATGGCATCTGTATTTACTAATGGGGTCTTATCACAGCGCCGTAAATCCCGGTTGACACCTCCCGGCTGGGGTACCTCGCTGTGAAGAGCTGCAGGAAGATGAATCGGACGCATTATATATTAATGTGGGTGAAATCACCTCCCCCCTCCTTGTTATACAGCCTGCAGATCTGAAACTGGTAAAAACAGCTTGTTTTTATTTACTGTATCTCCCTCTACTAATTGTAAGGTAAGAAGGGAGTGTGGCTCTTAGACCACAGAGACGTAACCTTCTCCATATTGCTTCCAAAAGCCATGACCATGGTGGGTCCTCTTCCCGTTAGATCAATCTCCAGGTCTTCTGGATGGAGCGTTTGTCAACCAAATTTTCAGCTTACCGTATTTTCCGGCGTATAAGACGACCCCCCTAATTTTCATCTACCGGTAATACTTATACTTAGGTTACCTTGGAGATATTATACTCGGCGTATAAGACGACCCCCCATTTTTGGGGGACTTTTTTGAGGTTCAAAAGTAGTCTTATATACTTTGTACTCCTCAAAAATGCTTGTTACAGTATTATGGTTCAGGACGGTTAAAAAAATGCTTATTAAACGCTCGGGATAGTCCAATAAAGGGCCTCAAATGTTCTAGAAAAAGGTTAATACGTTCCCAGACACTCGGGAGCCCAGATTCACAATATAACGACTGCTAATAACATTTACAGGTGCGAGAAAACCAATTTACGAGCCCTTAGAATTATTCCGATTTCTCTAAAAATGGCAGCTAAAATGTCGGCTGGTGTTCACCCCCCCCATCAGAATAACTGACCAGCACAATCTGCCCCAATCACCAACACAGACAATTGTGTATCATCATTTTATTGAACATATTACGCATAGACAATGCTAAACAATCTTGTTTATCGTTAAATAACTTGTAGCCAACATTTAGCCACAATAAACACCAAAGGTTTCCTGCACCTTCTGGTAGTATGAACAGCTTTCCTAATTAGACCGCATTCACACTGAAGCGGCACGACTTCGGGGGCAAGCTGTGAAGTCGCGTGCACCGTGACTTCGGCGCGACCTGCACGGACTTCATATAATGAATGTCTATGCAAGTCGCTCCGAGGTCGCCACGAAGTAGTACAGGACCCTTTTTCTAAGTGTGTCGCTCCTATTAAAACGGGTCCTGTAGCACTGCATGGACCGCGACGGACCACGCCTTGTCAGGCTGACAAGTCGCGGTAGTGTGAATGGAGACTTACAGTCAGTTGTTTCCTCCAAACACGTATCTGCAAAGGAGTTTAATACTTGTCTCATTCGTCCATTGAATATTGTTGTAACGGTCAGAGGTCAGACTCGGAGACCAGTAGCTTTAGCAGTAGAGGCTCCTACAGACCTGCTGGATAAGTGCAGCAGCAGGTAACTCTGGCGGATGGTGAGGTGAAGAGTCTAAGCACTAGCTTGTTCTCACCAGAGCTCCTGATGGTGCAGATCGATTTTGTTGCATGTTAGCACCAGGTTGCGGTCCTCAGGATCGCCCCACCAGGAGGTGAGCAAGGCGGGGCCCTGTAGCAGGTAGGGATGACGCAGAATGGTAGTCCGTAAACAAGCCAAATTTCAGTAGCAAGTGATTGCATGTTGGGATCAACCAGAAGCGTAGTCGAGGAACAAGCCAAAAGTCCGTAACGAGTGATAGAGAAGATGACAAGAGTGAGATATTGGCTGGAGAAAGCACAATAATCTGGCAAACAGGAAGCTTAAATTGGAAGTTCGTGGGAGGAGCAAAGGGTTCAAGTTTCAAGAGAAACAAGATTCAAGGCAAGATCATTCAAGAAATTATTCAGGAAGCTGTCCAGCATCTTAGGTGGCTCAGCAAGAAGAGATACCACCAGACACAGCAGGGGTCAGAGGTTCAGACTCGGGTCCTGACAATTGCCATAAAAGTGTGGTGGAACATCTAAAATGTTTTTTCTTTAATCTCATAGCAGAGAAGCAGCTTCCTTCACCGTGTCCTTCTGTGAATGCTAATCTTATCCAGTGTTTTTAATATAAAAACAGATGGGGAGTTTGGCAACTTCAAGAGGTTTCTGTGGGACCTCTGGGGCAGCGTTTCTCAACCTTTTATCAGTCACAGTACCCTTTAAAATTATAAAAGTATGCAGAAATCTCGAAGCAAACCTGACCTAAATGTTACTTACCGCCAACGGGAAACCTGAACTTGGAAGGAGGCACACAACCACCTAGATGAAATTAACTTCACACGAGAAATCCCCTCATCATGTCAGAACCCCCCCATCATATTAACAGCTTCCCGCATCATAGAATCCTTTCACTACATCAGAAGTTCCACCCTTTCTATATCAAAGTCCCCCCATAACAGTGTCCCCTCTTACCATGAGAGGAGCCCTGCCTTACTTTAGCAGTGTGGCAGAGGGTGTAAGTTGGAGCAGGTCTGGACAGTGGTGCACGCCGTCATCTCTTGAATGCAAAAGGTGGGCCTGCATGCTGCTGTCTGCCCTGGATCTGCATCATGCGTTGCCATGGTGCGGCCGGGATACTGTCCTGGCTCTGGATCTTCATTTGTTATCTTGGTGCTGATGACTGGCCCATACCATGGCAACACATCATGCTGATGCAGGACAAACTTCATCCCAGCACCCTGGTTGAGAAATGCTGTGTTTTGCTATCATCCTCACTGCTGTAGTTTGAGGGCAGCCCTGAAGAACCCAAGCGGCACCCCAGGATGCCTCTTTACCCTGGTTGAAAAAGCCTGCTCAAAGGTTCTTAAGCTTATTAAAGATGCAAGTCCTGATGAAGCTTTAAAGAGAAATGTGTTGACCCACGAGGAAGCAAGCTTTCATTTCTGATAAAAAAAAAAAAAAAAGATGCAAGCTTTCAGGAAAACTTACATCCCTTCGTTAGGCTGTATATGGATTTTCCTTTCCTTGGATTAATGAAGACTTGGGCCTTTAGAAATGTTTTTGTGGATTTATACATCTCTACAATTCTTCCAAAATGTATTTGGGTCAAGGAATGGTTCATATTAACAGATCTCATTTTGGAAAAGCTGTCACTAATCAAACTGTGCCTTTTCATCTGACCCTGAACATTATTGAACTCTGCCCACTGTCTGTACATGTTCCTTTCCATGTTCCCGAAGAACCCCCAGTCCCTGACACTTGATTACTTAAGACTTGGAGCCAAGTTTGGAGCCATTGTTTTCCGCACTTGGTTGTTGGAGGTCATTGATGCAGGCTGAGGGCTATTGAACAGAAACGTATCCCAATATTGAAATTTGCATACAGTGAGCATCTGTTTTTGATACATCTCAGGAGGTGCAGGATGGGAACGTTGGATATTGGATTGGTGAATCCAGGTGGAGGAAATGTGAATGTTCCTTTCTGTGCTGCCTTGAAGCCCCCATTCCCTGACTTATGCTGATGGTTATTTAGAACTTGGAGCCCAGTTTGGAGCCAATACATTCCACAACTCAGTGTAGTTGAAGGGTTTTGGTGGAGTACAAATGTAACCCTCTTCTCTTCCACAAGCAGTGGTATCAGCAGGGAGCATTGATAGTTTAAAAAAAAACGATTAGATTGGCACCTTAAAGACCACAACATACAGGGGTATACAATGTACAACATACAGGGGTATACAATGTACAACATACAGGGGTATACAATGTACAACATACAAAGGTATACAATGTACAACATACAGGGGTATACAGTGTACAACATACAGGGGGTATACAATGTACAACATACAGGGAGTATACAATGTACAACATACAGGGGGTATACAATGTACAACATATAGGGGTATACAATGTACAACATACAGGGGTATACAATGTACAACATACAGGGGGTATACAATGTACAACATACAGGGGGTATACAATGTACAACATACAGGGGGTATACAATGTACAACATACAGGGGTGTATACAATGTACAACATACAGGGGTGTATACAATGTACAACATACAGGGGTGTATACAATGTACAACATACAGGGGTGTATACAATGTACAACATACAGGGGTGTATACAATGTACAACATACAGGGGTGTATACAATGTACAACATACAGGGGTGTATACAATGTACAACATACAGGGGTGTATACAATGTACAACATACAGGGGTGTATACAAGGTACAACATACAGGGGGTATACAATGTACAACATACAGGGGGTATACAATGTACAACATACAGGGGGTATACAATGTACAACATACAGGGGGTATACAATGTACAACATACAGGGGTATACAATGTACAACATACAGGGGTATACAATGTACAGCATACAGGGGTATACAATGTACAGTTAACAGCAAACACACACAATCATAGGTTGAACTGATGGACGGATGTCTTTTTTCAACCTCACTAACTATGTAACTATGTAACCCAAGATTGAATTTTGGGACATCTCAGGAGGTGCAGGACGGGAATGTTGGATAAGGTTGTTTTGATTAGGATGTCTGAAGGTGCAGATAATATAGTAGCAGAGCTCCTTCCTCTCAAGGTATATCACTGATATCTTTTGACTGGACCCACTTGGAATGAGGTTCCACATCCATATCTCTATCCCATATATGTTAGAGACATGTTCTTTGGATGCATGGGGCAGTAGGATTTAAATATCCTGCTGGTTTGGTCATTTACAACTATTGTTGACCGCTTACCCTCTCCCATTTTGTCCATTGATACTTGGAATTTGGATTATTTGCACCTGTGAGGAAATTTCAAATGGTGGGTCATATTGTTTGAATATTTCACATTTATGGTAACCTTAGTTTGTTATTGCGCATTATCCTATGTGATTGGTCCCTCTTGGTATCCGGTTGCCCACCTAGGGAGGTCTTTCTGTGGTGTTGGCTGTGCATGGGCATGGAGTTATTATAATCGCCTTCATGAGTCCTGATGAAGCTTTAAAGAGAAATGTGTTGACCCATGAGGAATTTACATATATGTTCAAGATCTGGCAAATTGGCTTTGTAGTGCAGGATACTGTATTTGAATATTTCACTCTTATGGTAGCCTTGGTTTGTTATTTCGCATTATCCTATGTGATTGGTCCCTCTTGGTATCCCATTGCCCACCTAGGGAGGTCTTTCTGTGGTGTTGGCTGTGCATGGGCATGGAGTTATTATAATCGCCTTCATGAGTCCTGATGAAGCTTTAAAGAGAAATGTGTTGACCTATGAGGAATTTACATATATGTTCCAAGATCTGGCAAATTGGCCTTGTAGTGCAGGATACTGTATTTTCCATGATAAATAATTGCCTATACGCACAGCAAACATCAAATTGGTTTGTTTTTACGAAGTTGTTTTTAATATAATATGGAATAAAATGTATATTTTCATATACTTTTGTGGTGCGACCTTTTTTCTACTTGAAATTTTCATCGTAGCAGAGCTTCTGTTACCAACTGAGCTCCTCAAAACACCCGGATGTTATTTCATGGGAACAGTAGGCTGGCGGCTTTTTTCCTGAGATCGGAGTTTGTCAATATATATGGCGGTCTTCTGATATCCGAACACCTTAAAGGAACTCTCTAGTCAAACATAGACTTTTTATCAGTGAGGGAGGACCGTCTTCTGTAGCTCTTGTTTATATATGTTCATCTTTTGAGTCTGGTTGTTCCTACCGGTGTCCTCCTATGTTACATGCAGACAATATGTTCCCTGGTTCAGATACACAATCCTTTTGTTCTTGTTGTATCCTTGCCTAAACATAATGAAGCATCAGAGCAATTTTACATAAAAAGAGGCTGCGGTCCCCCATAACCTCTATAAAAAGTCAACTGAATCTGTTCTATATGGCGAAAAGTTTGTGTACCCCTGACACCTCTATGGACATCCTATTCCAAAACCATGGGCAATAATCTAAAGTTACACCCCCCCATTGTTGTGGCAATAAAATCCTCTACTCTTCTAAAAAGGCAACTTCGGAGGGTGTCTGTGGGAATTTGTTCCCATTTATAAGATCAGGAACTGCTTTGGATGAGAAGACCTGCCTCACTGAGATGTTCAGTAGGGTGAAGGTCATGACAAGCGGTCCCCTTTTGTCCCCTTTTGTGGCTATATTCTCTTACATTGTTCTGAAAAGACTTAATACAAGATTTTTGATGGTGTCTGTGGGAATTTGCGCCCATTTGTGAGGTCCGGTATGGATGTTGGATGAGAACACCTGGCTTACTATCGGTTTTTCGAATTCATCCCAAAGGTGTTCAGTAGGGTGTTAAGGTCAGGGCTCTTTGCAGGATGCTTGAGTTCCTACTCACCAAACTGGTCAAACCATATCTTTTTTTGAAGTCTCTTTGGTTTTCTAAAATCAATGCACTGAGGGACATGGAGGAGCTCACGGCTACTAATGGAGGCCGTGGCAAAATTTTGTATACACTGATGCCTATTCGCAGGAGATTTCACAATCCGACTGAGCCCCCAGGGCCTGTGGTTATTTTTTGGCCATGGTGAGAGAGAGATTGCTTTTCCTAGTTTCTTCTTTCTTCCTTTTCCTTTTTTTTCTTCTTCACCTCCTCTTCCCTCCTCTCCCATTTTTCCTCCTCCTACCTCCCTTTACCCCTCCATACCCTTTTCTGAAGTTTGGTGATACATCACTTGCAGTTTCAGTAGTTATCCGGCCATTATATTTTGTCCATTTGGGTGTAGGCCCTGCTTGGGTCACTATGGCCTCCCGGACTTCTCTGATACTTTTATTCTCTTTTTTCCTAAGTTGCATTCTTTTGCTGCAATTAATCTGTACATGTTGGAGACTTTCGTCTGCCACCTCTTTCTGAGACATTCATGTTTTTTGTCGGTAGTTGCTTGATTTGCAGATTGTCAATTCTTGGGTGCTCATTGATACTGTTCAGACCTTATTGCATTGCCACTGATTTTGCATGTTGTGTTTTCATAGACTTGGACCTCCTTTGTGGCTTTAAACATTCCCTACTCTTCTGGGAAGGATTTCCTCATGGTTTTGGAGGGTGTCTGTGGGAATTTGTGCCCATTTGTGTGGTCAGGAACTGATATTGGATGGGAAGACCTGGCCCACACATTGTGCACCACATCGAGCACCAAAAAAAAAAGAAAGAAAATGGCCTCTGCCCCCACCTATAACTGGCCTTCATAGCAAAGAACGCATGGAAGGGCAATGCACATGAGACAAACATGAGACAAACCAGTTTGCTTACCAACCAAATTAACCTGTCTAACAGTTTGCGTCAAAACAGGGGTTTAATTAGCACACATTTGCAAACGCATGTGTAAGCTGCAGGGCCACTCCACGGCTCCCTGTATACCTGCAGTCCTAACTCTAGTGAATTTATGAGAGTCTTCACAGTGGAAGCACATGCAAGCTAATGGATATATAGGGGGCAGGTGAGCCTGGAGGTGGCCCATCCCTCCTGAAGGTACTTGGGGGCATAATGGTAGCGCAGCCAATGGTATTACAGCAAAGGCATCCAGTATGTCCACTCGCCCAAAAAAAAAAAGACCTGACCTGCAGTCAGCTATCCAATTCATCCCAAAGGTGTTCAGTAGGGTTAAGGTCTGGGCTCTGCGCAGTAAACTCGGGTTCCTCCACACCAAACTGGTCAAACCATGCCCTTATGGAGATGGCTTTGTACAAGGTCTTTGTATGTATTATGTAGTATTACCAGGGTTCTTCACTGAAGACCCCTGAACTCATTTCGATAGAGGTCCACAAGCTTTGGCCATATAGTGTACCTGCATTGAATGTTCTAAGTGAGATGAACTTAATATGAAATTACTTTCTTTTAACACAGCCAATAGAAGAAAAAAATATTAACCATTGGGAACGGGGGTGAATTGGATTTTTGCTCAGAGTTTCACAGCTGCTGTGTAGGAATTGCTAGAGACATAAAATTGGAAGCAATATGCAGCTTGCACCATCCTCTATGTACAGGGGGGGGGGGGGGGGGGGGGCTGTTCACTGAGATGGCAAGAGGAAAGGCATGGGTCATTGTAAGGTATTTTGTAAGCCAGAAAAATATTTCCATAGGCTGTAAATTCAAATATTTGTAAACTCAAACCACACTATGCCTATAATTGCAAAGTGAAGCGTACCCATTGGATAAGCATGCTGTTGTGTGAAAACTAAAAAAAAAAAAACATTTACCTTTTGTTGTTGATGTTATCAGCAGTCCTATGACCACTCAATGTCTTCTTCCCCCAGCTCATAATGATGCTTCAGCTGTACTGACCATGATGCAATCTACAACTACGGCAGGCAGACTACTAGTACAGGATGCCATACATGCATACATGGTCCTGTACACCGATACTGCAGGATTCCGTACATGCATACATGGTCCTGTACACCGATACTGCAGGATGCCGTACATGCATACATGGTCCTGTACACCGATACTGCAGGATGCCGTACATGCGTACATGGTCCTGTACACCGATACTGCAGGATGCCGTACATGCGTACATGGTCCTGTACACCGATACTGCAGGATGCCATACATGCACACATGGTCCTGTACACCGATACTGCAGGATGCCGTACATGCACACATGGTCCTGTACACCGATACTGCAGGATGCCGTACATGCATACATGGTCCTGTACACCGATACTGCAGAATGCCGTACATGCACACATGGTCCTGTACACCGATACTGCAGGATGCCGTTCATGCACACATGGTCCTGTACACTGATACTGCAGGATGCTGTACATGCTTACATGGTCCTGTACACCGATACTGCAGTCCTCTCATTGTTGTCCTAAGGGAGGAAGTTGAAGCTGCTGTCAGGATCTCCAGGTTATTGGGACATAAAGAGAAAGAATAAGAAGAATGGGCACATAGGTTTATTAAACATTTCCAAAGCATTCAGACAGTACAGAAAGTACCGGTGTACATTGGGACCATTTTCAATCAAACAATAGGCAACAACAATCAAGACAATTTTTCGGAGAGCCAGTTGAAAGAGACACGAGATTGTGGCCATGAAAACATTCTAAATGTCCCATGATGAGGATAATACAGAGAATGAAGGTGTAGTATTGTTAAGAAAAATTGGGGGAGAGGGAAGGTGAATTGGGGAGAGAGGGGTGGGGTTTACATTTGGGAGGTTCCTGGTTGGTAGGGTAAGGCATGATCAAAATCTGAAGCAGAATAGATCATTGAATCTACTGCATATGGATGAACTGAGGACCTTACTACTCAATGCATTTGAACAATATATCTCTACCTTGGAACATCTGGATCAATAGTCATCAGCTCCAGTTTAGGAGTTTTCTCCTGTAAAGTGGATCATTAAAACCCAATTCCAGGAATTTAGGAAAATCTACCCTTGCATTGGAGCCCCATCACACTGCAAGAAATAAATGCATGGTATGTCTAGGTGTTACATGCAGGCATCTTTAATTATCCATCCCGGTTCTGGCGCTATCCTCCCCTGCCCAAAGCTCCGTTCTCTGGGTGGGGCCTCATCGCCATCATGTACAATACAGCAGACTGCATACACCTTATTCATGCACCTAGACCAGGGGTGTCAAACTCAATTTAATCGCAGGCGGCATCAGCATTATGGTTGCCCTCAAAGGGCCAGTTATATCTGTAGGATGTAGATGTCCAGAGCAACCCACGCCCCCTTACACCCTTACATGGGATGTCAGGAGCCCCCCCACCATCAGAAGTCAAGAGTCACCCACCCTTCCTTACATCACACTGTGCCCCCTTACCTTGTGCTGCTGGCAGGAAGAAGATGCGGGTGGATCTGGGAAGAAGTGCAGGGTCTGGAGAAGAACCAGAGGAGGGCTGGAGTCAGCTTCCAGAGTTTGCTGAATGGTGAAACCAGGGGAGGCAAAGGCAAGGTGTTGGTGCGGCTGCACAGAGAAGTGCAGGATCTGCAGGAGGAGTTCTGCCCTCCTCTCTGCTGCGGACTGCTAAGAAGGGGGGGTGGGCAAAGATGAGCCTTTCTGCAGCTGCTCATGGGAGTTCAGGATCTGGCAAAGGAGTTCTGTCCTCTCTGCTGCCGACTACAGAGACAAGGTGGGGGCAGAGACAAAGAGGGTGCCGCAGCTGCAGGAGAAGTGCGAGGGCCACATGAAATGGCCTGGGGGGCCGCATTCGGCCCGCGGGCCTTGTGTTTGACACCTGTGACCTAGACATAATCAACATTTAACCCTTGCTGTGTGTGTGTGGGGGGGGGGGGCATTGCAAGGGTGTTTTTTTGTTCCTGGAGTTGGTTTTTAATGATCCACGTTACTGTAGAGTGTACTGAGTGGAGCTGAGGACTATTGATCCAGATTTGTCACCCGTTCATCCATATGCAGTGGATTCAATGATCCATTCTTTGATTGAAGAGAGGGATGTTCGATCCCCAATGCCTTAGGATCACAGTCCTGGCGAGGAGAAAAAAACTCAATGGGCCTTTGTAGTGGAAGAGATGGAGTTTGGTATCAGCGAGAGCAGTGCAGTTTCAGGTGACCTTCTATGTAATATTTTATTATGGGGTACATGGTTACAACACCACAAAAACTATTTGAGTGGACTTCACCGGTGCCAGATGGAGACAGAGATTCAAAACATTATAGTTTTTATAGATATCAATATTTAAACCTATTGGACCACATGGCCCAACAAAAAAATCACAAATTAGCGCTCCAAATTTCAACCACAATTTTAACATCCAAATGTTTATTACTCAATTACATAATACAGTGGTCCCCAAACTGTGGCCCATGGGCCCTTTGCTTGCCTTTATCTGGCCCGTGGGGCACCTATGCCATCCACTAACACCAATAATGGGGCACTATTCCTCCCACACACTCTAATGATGGGGCACCATTCATCCTACTGACACCAATGATGGGGCACCATTCATCCTACTGACACCAATGATGGGGCACCATTCATCCTACTGACACCAATGATGGGGCACCATTCATCCTACTGACACCAATGATGGGGCACCATTCCTCCCACTGACACCAATGATGGGGCACTATTCCTCCCACTGACACCAATAATGGGGCACCATTCCTCCCACTGACACCAATGATGGGGCACTATTCCTCCCACACACTTTAATGATGGGGCACCATTCATCCTACTGACACCAATGATGGGGCACTATTCCTCCCACTGACACCAATGATGGGGCACTATTCCTCCCACTGACACCAATAATGGGGCACCATTCCTCCCACACACTCTAATAATGGGGCACCATTCATCCTACTGACACCAATGATGGGGCACCATTCATCCTACTGACACCAATGATGGGGCACCATTCATCCTACTGACACCAATGATGGGGCACCATCCCTCCCAGAAACACCAATGATGGGGCACTATTCCTCCCACTGACAGCAATGACAGGGCAACATTGGCCCCGCTGACACCAATGATGGGGCACTATTCCTCCCACTGACAGCAATGATGGGGCACCATTCATCCTACTGACACCAATGATGGGGCACTATTCCTCCCACTGACAGCAATGACAGGGCAACATTGGTTCCGCTGACACCGATGATGGGAGCACTATTCCTCCCACTGACACCAATGATGGGTCAATATTCCTCCCTTAACACCAATGATGGGGCAGTATTCCTCCTACTGACACCAATGATGGGGCAACATTCCTCACACTGACACCAATGATGGGGCACTATTCCTCCCACTGACACCGATGATGGGGCAACATTCCTCACACTGACACCAATGATGGGGCACTATTCCTCCCTCTGACACCAATGATGGGGCACTATTCCTCCCACTGACACCAATGATGAGGTACCATTCCTCCCACTGATACCAATGATAGGACACTGTTCCTCCCAAACACCAATAATGGGGCACCATTCCTGCCATAGACACAAACGACGGGGCACCATTCCTACCTTGAATACCAACAATTGATCACCATTCCTTCCACTGACACCCGCAGTAGGGCATAATTCCTTCTACTGCAACCACTGATGGGCCACTGTTTGCTCTCACCGACACACGGCCACAGCCCCTCTAAAGCTTCAAGGCCAGTAAACTGGCCCTTTGTTCAGAAAGTTTGGAGACCCCTGACTTTGTCAGTGATCAGGTCGGCTCTCCATAGCATAGACATTTTCCGCGGATTTGAGTCGGCTTCCCTAGCCTGGAACGGTATTCCAGTGATTACATGTCATATACTGTGTGTCCATAACAGCCAGCGCAGGTATAAGCTACTCCCCAGGTGGACACAGGGGCAGTGAGGGGACAACCTGTAGTAGGGGCGAAAAAGTGGAAAGATCCCACCCCTATGAATGTAGATCTTGCTCTTTTTCTTTGCTATAAAGGCCAGTTATAGGTGGGGGCAGAGGCCATTTTCTTTGTTGTTAATGTATACTGGTGAATGGATACACTGGATGCCATACCACTAGCTGGGCTTCCATTATGCCCCCAAGTACCTTTAGGAGGGATGGGCCACCTCCAGGCTCACCTGCCCCCTATCTATCCAATAGCTTGCATGTGCTTCCACTGTTAAGACTCTCATAAATTTACAAGAGTTAGGACTGCAGGTATACAGGGTGGCGTGGAGTGGCCCTGCAGCTTACACATGCGTTTGCAAATGTGTGCAAACTAAACCCCTGTTGTGACGCAAACTCTTAGACAGGTTAATTTGGTTGGTAAGCAAACTGGTTAGCAAATTGAACTGGAAATTTGTATTTTTGTTTGTCTCATGTGTGTTGCCCTTCCATGTGTTCTTTGCTATAAAGGCCAGTTATAGGTGGGGGCAGAGGCCATTTTCTTTGCTGAGTGTAGATCAACCCAGGTCAAGGGTAAAGCCTCGTACACATGCAACGATTGTTGGCCGTGAATTTTTCGGCCAACGTCCGATCGGCCGATTGTCGGCTTGTTAGTATGATGCTTCCGACAACCGACTGCGACTTTTGCGGCCGAACAAAATCTGGTGTGCATGCTATAAAATTTTTGTTGGCCGTCAACAGAACGGCCGATTTTCCGTCAGTCAGTACAGATTTCGGCAGACAAACAGCAGATGAGCAAGACTGGGCATGCTCAGAGAAGAAAAAACACACGGAAAGTAAACCAGAACATGACATCACTTCTGAAGTTGGTTTTTGTTGGCCGATAAAATTCGTGTGCAGTCTAGGCACATTTCAACCAACACAACAACACTGGACAAAAGACGACCGATCGGTCGGCCAACAATTGTTGCGTGTGTACGAGGCTTTAGTAGATATTAGTTGGCTGATCATTGAATTGGTTCATGGAATGGGAATCGGCACATCCTTGTAACACTGGAGATGACTGTTGCCGAAACCCGCAAATAGTCCAAAAAACAAAGGGAACCATTAGAGAGCCGGCCACTATAATCCAGATGCTCCAAATACAGCTCCCTTCCGTAGTCTTCCGGTATTATGGGTTTAATTACGCGTTATTCTCACCAGTTTTCAAATGGCGCTTTTCCACTGCATGGAACCGAACGGTACGGTACGGTACGGCTCTGAAAAAACAGTACCTACTCGATTGTGGTTCCAACAGGTACCAAACTGGTACCATACCCCACAATCCTTTGCATGCAGTCACTACTAGCCACTGATTGGTCAGAGAATCCCACCCACCCCGTTGTTATCCCACCCACTTAACTTTAGTACTACTTTAGTGGAAAAGCAAACCTATACCGTACCGTACCGAACCGCTCCAACACCGTACCATGCGGTACCAGCAGTGGAAAAGCAAACCGGGCCGAGTAGAGCCGAGCCGGTACTTGCAGTGGAAAAGTGCCAAAAGCCACCTAACTAGCTCAACCAATAAAAGGTCTTTCTTTGCCACCGGTCATGAGTGACAGGAGCTCCATGAAACACTGTCCTCTAGCAGCAAAGTTGGTCGTCTTTCTGCAGCCGCATAGGGCGATGCATCACGGCCAATCACCTTTCCGTTTCTTCTCTGCACGCTTTACAGTGAGCAGAATCTCCGATGTCGAACGGGTTAACCCTTCTTAATTGCCTTCCCGCTAGTAAAAAATGTATGTACGCGCTCATAAAAGTGTCAGCAAGTAAAAATGTTGGCTTTTGGCTGCTTTGATTAAATTTTCGCAAACTGTTTTTGAATATTAAGGAGCGTCCGTTACCGGTTGTTTTTTTTTCCCCAACGCTCTAGCCGTGACATCAGTCAGCCGCTCCATTTGCATAACCCGAGACCTCTAAAAAATATATGGAGAAGCGGGCCTCATCACTATGCATCTTTATTAGAGACGACTGACCAATTCATCTTCCGCAGACACAAAACAAATTGTCACTCTGTGTTCAGAACGTGCCATCGCCGATACACAAGGGACCTGAAAAGAAACGGGATTAGCAGCGGAAAGTAATGATGATGCTTTTATCTCCTTTGGGTCTTGGCTGTTTGTTTTATCTCCCCTTCCTTTTTTACACGGATATTGTTACCGTTAGCAGCAATCTGCATTTTATTTATTGCAGTTATCTCTGTCTAACTGGCTGCAAAATAAAACGAGGCATGCAATATTAAATGAGGCCTCATTTATTTGTGCTGATAACTTTTATTTAGATCTAGTAATGTTATATGGCTTCTCATGAGGGGGCTGCAGGAGGCTCTGGGAAACGGTCTAACTATAGACATAGGACAGCCCCTGGAAGACTTGTGGCGGATTCCATGGACCGGCCAAGGTCATCACATGACCCTTCCATTAACATTAAAGCTGAAGTCCAGCTGAAAAGGTTAAATTTGTTGTGGATGAAGGCAGAGAATGGTGAAGTTACAAATCTAGTAGAAATGTTGACTCTTCCCACTCTAACCCCCAAAAATGTAAATTGTCTGGAGTCTGGACTTTAGCCCTACAAACTGCTGACCAGCATTATTTATTTCTTAATTTTTGGAGCCCCAGGCACGGTGTGCAATAAATAAACACCAAGGCGAACCAGAAAAATACACATGAACACACAAAACAGTTACACCAGGGTGTGTTGAATGTCACTCCTTGACTCCCTGGGGCGCAAGACTCTTTACGGGGTTAAGGCACACTCAGGTCCACCTAGTCAAAAGGCCTGGAGGACCGCATTACTCATGGTCAGCTGAACCCGACCAGTGAGTACTGGGTGGGAGGCCCTCCATAAGAGAGCCCATCCAAGGCAGGGGAGGAAGGAACTTGATAGCCACACTTCCGCCCTTAGACTTTAGGGTAGGCCCAAAGGCCCACACCTTACATTCCTAAGTAGTTCCCACCTGAAGAGGAGCGGACCCCTCCCTGACCCCTGGGGCAAAGGACTCTTTATGGGATAAGGCACTCAGGTCCACCTAGTCAAAAGGCCTGGAGGACCTTATTACTCATGGTCAGCTGAACCCGACCAGTGAGTACTGGGTGGGAGGCCCTCCAGAAGAGAGACCATCAAAGGCAGGCGAGGAAGGAACCTGATGGACACATTTCTGCCCTTAGACTTTAGGGTAGGCCCAAAGGCCCACACCTTACATTCCTAAGTAGTCCCCACCTGAAGAGGAGCAGACCCCTCCCTGACCCCCTGGGGCAAAGGACTCTTTATGGGGATAAAGCACACTCAGGTCCATCTAGTCAAAGGCCTGGTGGACCCTGTTACTCATGATCAGTCGTAGCAAACCAGTGAGTTCTGGGTGGGAGGACCTCCAGAAGAGTGACCTTTCAAGGCAGGGGAGAAAGGAACCTAATGGCCACACATCGTCCCCTAGACTTCAGGGTAGGCCCGAAGACTCATACCCTACAATCCTCCCTGACCCTGGGCACAAGACTCAGGTCCACCTAGTCAAAAGGCCTGGCAGACCCTGTTACTCCTAGTCAGCTGAAGCCGACCAATGGGTGGGAGGCCTTCCTGAAGAGAGACCTTCCAAGGCAAGGGAGAAAGAACCTGATAGCGACACATCTACCCCTAGCCTTAAGGGTAGGCCAGAAGACTTACACCCTACAGACTCACACCCTACACACACCCTACACACACACACACAAATAAATGGACATAGATGGCGAAAAATTAGGTAAAAGGCGCCAAAGTGCAATATTATGCCTAGGCCTAGCGGCCTGGTAACAAAAACTACCTGCCCCAATTTCTACCAAGATACTCCCCAAATACATATGTGACGG
>NC_138775.1:299037905-299156678 GCF_965119305.1 Pelophylax lessonae | reverse complement strand
AAGCAAACCATACCGTACCGTACCGAACCGTTCCAACACTATACCATGCGGTACCAGCAGTGAAAAGCAAACCGGGCCAAGCAGGGCCGAGTAGAGCCGAGCCGGTACTTGCAGTGGAAAAGTGCCATATACCAGTCCTACTGTATACTGGTCCTACTGTACTATCCACTATACCAGTCCTACTGCATACTGGTCCTACTATACTACCCACCATACCAGTCCTACTGCATACTGGTCCTACTATACTATCCACTATACCAGTCCTACTGCATACTGGTCCTACTATACTATCCACCATACCAGTCCTACTGCATACTGGTCCTATTATACTATCCACTATACCAGTCCTACTGCATACTGGTCCTACTATACTACCCACCATACCAGTCCTACTGCATACTGGTCCTACTATACTATCCACTATACCAGTCCTACTGCATACTGGTCCTACTATACTATCCACCATACCAGTCCTACTGTATACTGGTCCTATTATACTATCCACTATACCAGTCCTACTGCATACTGGTCCTACTATACTACCCACCATACCAGTCCTACTGCATACTGGTCCTACTATACTATCCACTATACCAGTCCTACTGCATACTGGTCCTACTATACTATCCACCATACCAGTCCTACTGTATACTGGTCCTATTATACTATCCACTATACCAGTCCTACTGCATACTGGTCCTACTATACTACCCACCATACCAGTCCTACTGTATACTGGTCCTACTATACTATCCACTATACCAGTCCTACTGCATACTGGTCCTACTATACTATCCACTATACCAGTCCTACTGCATACTGGTCCTACTATACTACCCACCATACCAGTCCTACTGTATACTGGTCCTATTATACTATCCACTATACCAGTCCTACTGCATACTGGTCCTACTATACTACCCACCATACCAGTCCTACTGCATACTGGTCCTACTATACTATCCACTATACCAGTCCTACTGTATACTGGTCCTACTATACTATCCACTATACCAGTCCTACTGTATACTGGTCCTACTATACTATCAGCTATACCAGTCCTACTGTATACTGGTCCTACTATACTATCCACTATACCAGTCCTACTGTATACTGGTCCTACTATACTATCCACTATACCAGTCCTACTGTATACTGGTCCTACTATACTATCAGCTATACCAGTCCTACTGTATACTGGTCCTACTATACTATCCACTATACCAGTCCTACTGTATACTGGTCCTACTATACTATCCACTATACCAGTCCTACTGCATACTGGTCCTACTATACTATCCACTATACCAGTCCTACTGTATACTGGTCCTACTATACTATCCACTATACCAGTCCTACTGTATACTGGTCCTACTATACTATCCACTATACCAGTCCTACTGTATACTGGTCCTATTATACTATCCACTATACCAGTCCTACTGTATACTGGTCCTACTATACTATCCACTATACCAGTCCTACTGCATACTGGTCCTACTATACTATCCACTATACCAGTCCTACTGTATACTGGTCCTACTATACTATCCACTATACCAGTCCTACTGTATACTGGTCCTACTATACTATCAGCTATACCAGTCCTACTGTATACTGGTCCTACTATACTATCCACTATACCAGTCCTACTGTATACTGGTCCTACTATACTATCCACTATACCAGTCCTACTGCATACTGGTCCTACTATACTATCCACTATACCAGTCCTACTGTATACTGGTCCTACTATACTATCCACTATACCAGTCCTACTGTATACTGGTCCTACTATACTATCCACTATACCAGTCCTACTGTATACTGGTCCTATTATACTATCCACTATACCAGTCCTACTGTATACTGGTCCTACTATACTATCCACTATACCAGTCCTACTGCATACTGGTCCTACTATACTATCCACTATACCAGTCCTACTGTATACTGGTCCTACTATACTATCCACTATACCAGTCCTACTGCATACTGGTCCTACTATACTAACCACTAGGGCTGCACGATATTGGGGGGAAAAAAGTACATTGCGATATTTGGTTTTCAATGATATATATATATCGCGATATTTCTCTGGATGGAATGCAGAAGACACTGACAGTGTGGATTAGGCAGAGTCGGGACTCACAGTGGTGGTAGGAGGTAGAAGAACATCCTCGCACCCAGTGCCAGCTCCGTATACACAGCGTCCCGGACAGTCTCCGGAGGAGGGATCAGTGAGCAGAGCTCAGCTCTCCGCCAGGGGATCCGCCACACTTGTAGAACTTCTCCCGCCCGGACAGCCCGAGCCTTGTGTTCGCGCCGGAGTGTAGAGGAAGCGGGCTGAGTGAAGTGTCCCAGCAGTAGTACGGTAGCAGCCTTTGTCCCTCGGTGCTCCTCCGCCATGCTCCGGACGTCTCTCCCCCCTCTCCTGCTGCTTTGCACTGTAGCGCTCTGCAGCCTCTCCGCCGCCATGCAATCCGCCATGCAATCCAGCCCAACCAGCTCTGCCTCTTAGTCTCCAGCCGACCATTACTCCGCCCTGCTCCGCCCATTGTCTCTCCATTGAATCTATTAACAAAACATTACAGCCTGATCCCGCCCCCGATGCAGCCAGGAGAGACAATGGGCGGAGCAGGGCGGAGTAATGGTCGGCTGGATACTAGAGGCAGAGCTGGGAGGGCTGGATTGCATCGGGCTGGAGGGGCGGAGTTCCGATCACAGCCGAAAGCAAAACGGATGTGTCGGCTGCCAGCACTATGAGTCCTCCTCCTCCCCCCGAGTCCCGACTTCTCCCTGCCTGCCTATGCTAAATATCGTGTGTTCGGCGATATGAATATCGCCCACGCCCACAGAACGATAGTCGATATCACATCGACTATCATTCAGCCCTACTATCCACTATACCAGTCCTACTATACTATATACTGTATACTGGTATACTGGTCCTACTATACTACATGCTATACTGGTCCTACTATACTATCCACTATACCAGTCATACAGCATACTGGTCCTACTATACTATCCACTATACCAGTCATACAGCATACTGGTCCTACTATACTACATGCTATACTGGTCCTACTATACTATCCACTATACCAGTCATACAGCATACTGGTCCGGCTATACTACATGCTATATTGGTCCTACTATACTATCCACTATACCAGTCATACAGCATACTGGTCCTTTCATACTACCTACAGTACTATACTGGTCCAATCATACATACTATACTGGTCCTATTGTGTACTGGTCCTATCATACTACATATATTACTATACTGGTCCCACCATACTACATACTATACTGGTGCTGCTATATACTGGTCCTATCCTACTACATACTATACTGGTCATACTGGTCCTATCATACTCCCTACAGTACTATACTGGTCCCATCATACTACATACTATACTGGTCCTACTGTATACTGGTTTTATCATACTACATACAATACTATACTGGTCCCATCATACTACATACTATACTGGTCCTACTGTATACTGGTTTTATCATACTACATACAATACTATACTGGTCCCATCATACTACATACTATACTGGTGCTGCTATATACTGGTCCTATCATACTACATACTATACTGGTCCAACTGTTTACCTATCCTTCTATACTACATACTGGTTCTGCCATACTACATACTATACCCGTCCTACCATGCAACAATCCATCTATGCTACATACTATACCCATCCTACTATATGCAGATCCTACTATACTACATACTATATACTTGTCTAAGCCATTACTTGATCCCAGTTGGCCTGCATAATGCAGCTCACCACAAGGATCGGGACCCCCCTACCCCAGGAGACAACAGTCATCAAAGATGAGGAATCCAAGTGTGAAAGGTCAAAGAGAGTGGCAATTTGAAAAAAACCTTAAGTCCAAAGCCTTTATTGTTTAACTGGTTACAACAAGTAGGGCAAAGACAACCAACCTGTTTCGGGGGGCACAATGCACCTTCATAAGGGTTGGGCAAAAGGCCAGAATGTTAAATGGACTCAAAAGTACTCCTAAGAAGACTGATCTGCAGGCAGAGGACATTCTAACAGTCAGTGTCGGAGTTCACATTAGGAGTGGCTGAGGCATTCCCTGCCCTGCAGTGGCGGATAAACACGCCTCTTGTGTATGTGCAGCTTGGCCACTTATGATTGGTGGGGTGCCAAGACCGCTTCCTGGTTGGATAGCACAGGTGGGTTCAACCTAGGATCCTGTTGCACCTGATCTCATTCTTTAGTACCTGAAAGCAATGGTAAACTTGTACTTCTCTCTGTCTGTCTAATGGGAATGTCATTGGTGATCACCATAAAAACATCCTAGAGAACAATTCATTAAATATTTTGGAAGCAAAGAAAATTTTGATTCAGTGATAAAAAATGATCTTCCTGAGAACTTTGAGTTTATTTTAGGCGAGCTCAGTGTGTACTCCCAGCGTTGGTCATGGGAATGGTATTGCTGGAATGGATTTCATTGAGTTTTATAAAATTTGTAGGTTTGTCATGAATGTTTATTTTCCTTCAGTATGAGGCCTTCAAACAGTTAAGATGATATACGTGTCACCGGTCTTCCTGAGCCTCTAGATTGCCAGCTTATGGCATTAGGCCGGCTTAGAGCCCTGATCCCTTCCTCTCTACACTTGGGCCAAATTGCTTTAAGAGGCAGTAAGGGGCTTTGTGGCAACACCTGCCGGAGTAAGTCCGAGATTTACTGCTTGCATTGTCTGAGAGGACGGCCGCGGCCGCGTTATCTGATAGAATGGCGGGAGGAGAACGTTTATCCGCTGATAAAACTGCCTCGTAAATCCCTTCCACTGACCACTGCACTAAAATCTGCTGATAGGTGACAGGGGACCACAGCGGGTGACAACTTCCCCTCTCATGTGCGCGGTCTTCTGTCTTCCTTCTATACAAGTTCACAAAATTCAGAAATACAAAATCCAGATAATTATAGAAATAGTTTCCAGAGCGCAGGAGATTCTCAGGGTTCAGAACATGCAGGAATTATTTCTATGTAAAGCTTGGGAGATGCCTTCAGCATTTTTCAAGAGTTCAGCGAGTGTTTTCCGAACATTCTTAGAACATCCAAGATATACTTGAAAAAAACATACAGATTAGAGAACCTACGGAACAACTGGAATTCTCTGTAAGCCTAAAAAGACCAAATCTGTACACGTCAGATGCTCTCAGTTTCCGATGAAGTCATTTGTTGGCTGCTGCTGTCATTTAACCACCTCAATACCGGCAACTTTCACCCCCTTCCTGCCCAGGCCAGTTTTCAGATTTCAGTGCCGTCACACTTTGAATGACAATTGCACGGTCCTGCAACACTATACACATATGAAATTTTTATAATTTTTTTGAGACAGACTTTTTTTTGCGGTTATTTAATCACCACTGGGTTTTTTTTATCTTTGTATAAGCAAACAAAAAAAGACCGAAAATGTTGGGAAAAAAAATGTTTTTCTTAGTTTCTTTTGTAAAATGTTGCAAATAATTAAATTTTCTTCTTCACTAATGTGCGCTGATGAGGCTGCACTAATGGGGAAGCACTGATTGGGCTGCACTGATTGGGGCTGCACTGATGGGGGCTGCACTGATGGGGGCTGCACTGATGGGGGCTGCACTGATGGGGGCTGTACTGATGGGGGCTGTACTGATGGGGGCTGTACTGATGGGGGCTGCACTGATGGGGGCTGCACTGATGGGGGCTGCACTGATGGGGGCTGCACTGATGGGGCGGAACTGATTAGCGACACGCAGCACTGATGAGGTGGCACTGATGAGCGACACGTGGCACTGATGAGGCGGCATTGATAGGTGGAACTTATAAGCAGCACTGATAGACAACACTGATGGGGATGCACTGATAATCAGTACACAGATGATCATTGCCCTTATGTATGTAAATGTCCCCTGTCACACTTGCTGGTTACAGGCTCTCCTCTCCTCACACGGATGAGGAAAGGAATGCCAATAACCAGCAAGTTTGTTTACATGTGATCAGCTGTGATTGGACACATCTAATCACATGGTAAAGGGCCAAAGTGATTGGCCCTTTACCGCAATCTGTGATCTGCTGTGTCTGAAGGACACATTGATCACAGAGTGCGCTGAATTTGCTCCCGTGCTTCTGGCAGGATGTCCATGGACAGCCTCCCGAAATGAGAGAGACTTTACCATTTTTTGACAATAGCGCGGTAATGAGGTGGTTGAAGACCCTGGAATGCAGCATCCAATAGAACGTGAACCCTTATCACACCTCTGAGCACACGCGTTGGTTGCCACAGCCCCAGCATAGTTGGTGGTGGCTTTTTTTTTTTTTTTGTACCATTGGAGTTGTTTTTTTTGTTGCTCCCATAATAAGGTTTGTCTTAGTATAGTATCTGTTCTTATCTGTTCTTATCAATGTCCTGTATGGGGGGCTCCGCCATCATTCTTGCCTTTTGGAGGGAATGGCTGGATGTATAGTATCCATGCTGGTATGATGGGAACCTTCCATGTGGAAAGGAATCTGAGTTAAGCATGCACTGGGAAACACCGTTTTCACACACCGTTTTCATTTGCGGGCGCAATTTACATATGCGTTTTTTCCTTCGCGATTTCATACACATTTTGCTGGGATGATGCCTATGAGATTTTGATTAATCTATATAACTGATATCCCACCCCAAATCTACAATTTAGTAATTATCTCTATTCTTACCTGCTCTGTGCATTGGAATTGCACAGAGGGGCCCTGGTCCTCCTCTTCTGGGGTCCCCCGCTGGCCCTCCTTGCTCCTCCTCTATGTCCAGTGTTCCCACAGGAAGCCTCTTCCCATGGAGGGGTGCTGGTGCATACTCTCTCCTGAGCCCCGCTGCGTCCACACAGACAGCGGGACTCTAACCCCTTACCCCACCCCCGCTCCCTCATCACTGACTTTGATTGACAGCAGCAGGAGTCAATGGCTACTTGACACATGAACCCCTGAAAATGTGTGCTGCCTTGGACTTCATTGTTGTGTGAGTGGGCCCTAAAGGCCATGATAATTGATATAAAATGCAGTATATGATTACTGTACAAGCTTTTTGCTAATTGTTTATTAACAATTAGCAATATGGCAGCCTGTGGGGCGGTTGGCACCTTGCTCTTCCCAGAAGTCTAGCACACAGCCACAAGTCGACCTTCAGTCATTGGGGGCCAGGTGTGTCATTGGTGGGCCTTAGCTGGGTACACAGGGTCATGTTTAGGTGACTTTCTGACTCTTGTTCATCTGAAAGACCATGTGATGGAAACACGCCCAAAACTGTCATCTGGCAGGAAGCCAAATATCTGATCTCATCTCATTGGAAGAGTCGACCTATCAAACATGGAGTGAAGGATATAGCTGTAGCACTGTTGGCGCCATCTCATTGGAAGAGTCGACCTATCAAACATGGAGTGAAGGATATAGCTGTAGCACTGTTGGCGTCATCTCATTGGAAGAGTCGACCTATCAAACATGGAATGAAGGATATAGCTGTAGCACTGTTGGTGCCATCTCATTGGAAGAGTCGACCTATCAAACATGGAGTGAAGGATATAGCTGTAGCACTGTTGCCACCAAGTCTGGTTTAAGTGTTTATTCTCTGCCCCACCACAGTAGAAGGAGCTTTACAACCGTGGTGCTGTAGGCAACATATTAATACTTCATCCACCAGCTGGATCACCTGCCCTACCTGTTCATTTGTACAGACTCGCATAAGCCTCGAACTGCAATTTATTTTGAGCTAAAAAGGTTAACGCCAATTATGCCGCGCTCTGAATCTGTTTCTCAGGTCATGAAGTCGGCTGTGCAGCAGCATTGACACTTCACTCTTCTCCTCCTCTCACCTTCTGCATTATGTCTGCACTACTCATTAATGTAAACCACGCAGTGTAACCGCGGGTCTATGACCTTGTAGATTCCATATCACAGCTGCTCTGCTACCTGTCCAAAATGGGAACTTCCTGTATTCGTCGTTGAGTTCAGACCCTGGAGACATGTTCATGGTGTCAGTTAAACCCCATAACTCCCGCTCATAAAAATAACATTGTACTTGGGGCTCCAATTATTGTAATGTTTTTTTATGAAATAAAAAGTTTCTCGAAATACCGTAATAAGTGTAATAAAGATAAGCCACCTTGTTTCTCGCTCCTTGTCTTCTTGTCCTAGAACGTTGGACAGAAGTAAAGCTCTATTTGGTGCTATGATGCGTGGGTATGAGCCATTGAAGGGGTGCTGAGACTAAAGCCCCGTACACACGCGTCGAAAATTGGCAGGGAATTTTCGGCCAACGTCCGATCTGCCGATTTTCGGCTTGTTAGTATGATGCTTCCAACAACCAACTCCGACTTTTCGTCCGAAAAAAATCTGGTGTGCAGACTATAAATTTTTTGTTGGCCGTCAACACAACGGCCGATTTTCGTGCAGTCAGTTTCGTCAGGGAAAAATCTGATGAGCAAGATTGGGCATGCTCAGAGAAGAAAAAACACAAAGAAAACAAACCAACACATGACATCACTTCTGAAGTAGATTTTTGTTGGCCCAGAAAATTTGTGTGCAGTCTAGAGCACATTCCAACCAACAAAACACAACTTGGACAAAAGTTGGACGATCTGTCGGGCCGATAATTGTTACGTGTGTACGAGGCTTTAGACCATGTCTTTTCCTGATGGAGGCCTTTATTGGACCAGCAGTCTCCACCATTACATCGCCAATTCATAATCCCTGGTGGTCTGCAGGAGACACCGGAAAAAAGGAAATGTTGCCTGTTTCTCCATGGTGTCACAAGTTGGTAGATCAGCCCTCAAATTTTCCACTCGCCTGCTCGCATTTTGCAAGTGGAAAATGATGTAGGGCGAGCTCCGGGAGCGAGAGGAGAAGAAAGCCGGCCACCTGATGGACTGTAAAATGTCAGAGAAAAGATCATCCAACTGTAACAGCTTTAATTGTAATTGCCGGGCGCTCGCTGACACACACAGTCCCGCCTCCTAGCCTGGCTTCTTTGATGGACAGAACACCTGGCCAACCAGGACGTGTGACGTCTATCAAAGAAGGCGGGCTAGGAGGCGGGACTGTGTGTGTCACAGAGCGCCCGGCAATTACAATTAAAGCTGTTACAGTTGGATGATCCGTGCTCTGAAATTTTCCGGCCGGCAGTGGCATACCAGTGGGGGTTATCTTCATGCTACACCGGTACTTGCGCCGATCATCTCTTCCCGTTAAGGCAGCTGCTCCCTCGGTCTGTGCTGCGCTGATCGCGGGGGCTGGAAGAAGGTGAGTGCCCAAGGATTGAGCAGCTTCCCTGTGTGACTGGATAGGAGAAGCGGTGGGGCGGCTGCATATAGAGGAATTGATCTTTCCATATTCCTCCTGCAGCCGCTGGATGCCTGATTCTCCTCTCTGCAGGCATTCAGCGCTTGCAGGTGGAATATGGAAAGATCAAATCCTCTATATGCAGCCGCCCCATCCCCTTCCTATCCAACTTCTTTTTTTTTTTTTTTTGCTGGCCCCCCTAGTGCTGTACAGCCCCCCCCTCCTCTCCAGCCCCTTTGTGCTCTTTAGCCCCCCCCCCCCTCTTCAGCCCTCCCAGTGCTCTTCAGCCCCCCCTCTTGCCACCCCAGTGCTCTTCAGCCCCCCTCAGTGCTCTTCAGCCCCCCCCTCCAGCCCCTCAGTGCTCTTCAGCCCCCCTCCAGCCCCTTAGTGCTCTTCAGCCCCCCCTCCAGCTCCTTAGTGCTCTTCAGCCCCCCCTCCAGCCCCTTAGTGCTCTTCAGCCCCCCCACCAGTGCTCTTCAGCCCCCCTCCAGCCCCTCCCCAGTGCTCTTCAGTCCCCCCTCCAGCCCCTCCCCAGTGCTCTTCAGCCCCCCACCCTCCAGACCCTTGATGGGCACTGATGAGGCTGCACTGATGGGCACTGAAAACATTGTTATTAACATTTATTTTTGTAACTTCTGTATTAATGCAAAAACATTTAACAGTGTAATTTTATGAGATCATTTATGAGAGCGTGTTTAGGGGCGGAATTAGGGACGGGGCAACTGGTGACGAGTAACCCTTAAGGCCTGGCTATTAGCTCAGGACTTTAAATTTTGAGCCCTGTGGTAGATGATACCTGTTCACAGCAGTAAACACAGGGGGTGCCATGACAAACTTACCTAGAAATTAGGAGATCCAAAATATGTAATCAAACCGTTATATTATGCTTTACAGTGGATGTTAGAAACATGATTTTTATTTCTGGTATTCCATTTTAATGTCGTGAATCCAACACTTTAGGAGGGCCAAAATGTGGCCATTGGAAGTAGAAAAGTTCCCGTCTGTGGGGAAAATTAATGCCTCATCTTTGGTGTCAGTGGGAGGAATGGGGCCCCATCATTGGTGTTAGTGGGAGGAATTGCACCCCTTCGATGGTATAATTGGAAGGAATTGTGTCCCATCATTGATATCATTGGAAAAACTGTGCCCTATCGTTGGTATCATTGGGAGGAATTGTGTCCCATCATTGATGTCATTGGGAGAAACTGTGCCCCATTATTGGAAAAACTGTGCCCTATCCTTGGTGTCATTGGGAGGAATTGTGTCCCATTGTTGGTGTAATTGGGAGAATTTGTTTCCCATTATTGGTGTCATTTAGAGGATTTGTGCCCCTTCATTGTTGTCAGTCGGTGGAATTATGCCACATTATTGGTGTCTGTGGATGAAATAGTGCCTCAAGGCCCAGATAAAAGCAAGCAAAGGACGGCGGTATGGAGACCTGTGGTCTAGATCAGTGGTCCTCAACCCTGGTCCTCAGGGCCCACTAACAGGCCAGGTTTGCAAGATAACTGAAATACATCCCAGGTGATATCATTTGCTGCTCAGTGATTGCAGTACTCTAGTCTGCATCTCCCCAAGGTAATACTTAAAATCTGGCCTGTTAGTGGGCCCTGAGGACTGGAGTTGAGGACCACTGGTCTATATGACTTTAGGAGGGCTGAACTGTGGCCACTGGAAGTAGAAAAGGTCTTGACCTCTGTGGGGAAAAAACAATGCCCCGTGTTTGGTGTCAGTGGGAGAAATTTGCATCCCTTCGTTCGTGTCATTGAAAGGAATTGTGTCCCATCATTGGTATCATTTAGCGAAATTTGGCCCAAGTGTTGGTGGGAGGAATTGCACCGTTGGTATCATTGGAAGGAATTGTGTCCCATCATTGATGTCATTGGGAGAAACTGTGCCCCACCGCTGCATCATCTGTGTCATTGGGAGGAATTGTATCCAATTGTTGGTGTGATTGGAAGAGTTTGTTTCCTATTATTGGTGTCATTTGGAGGAATTGTGCCCCATCGTTGGTGTCATTGCAAGGAATTGTGTCATTGGGAGAAATTGTGCCCCATCATTAGTATCATTGAGCGAAATTTGGCCCAATTGTTGGTGTTAGTGGGAGGAATTGTGTCCCATCATTGGTGTCATTGGGAGGAATTGTATCCCATTATTGGTGTGATTGAAAGAGTTTGTTTCCCATTATTGGTGTCATTTGGAGGAATTGTGCCCCATTGTTGGTGTCATTGGGAGTTTTTGTGCCCCTTCATTGTTGTCAGTGGGTGGAATTATGCCGCATTATTGATGTCCGTGGATGAAATAGTGACTCAAGGGCCAAATAAAAGCAAGCAAAGGGCGGCAGTGTGGAGACTTCTGGTCTAGATGACTTTAGGAGAGGTGAACTGTGGCCGTTGGAAGTAGAAAAGGTCCCGACGTCTGTGGGGAAAAGACGATGCCCCATCTTTGGTGTCAGTGGAATGGATGCCGTGGAGACCTATCATCGGGTGGTAAATCTACCTTTTTCTGTTCCCAGACTTTAACCACTTGCCGACTGCCGCACGACTATTTACGTCGGCAGTCAGCCCCTCACAGGCAGAGTGACGTAGATCTTACGTCGCTAGCCTGTGAGGGTCTAGGGAGCGAGCGCGCGCCCCCGCTCCCGTGCGGTCACGGACCCCCCCGCGCGTGTGACCGACGGACCCGATGTCCGCCGGTCACTCGGCGATCGTTGGTGCAGAGGGAGAAAGGCAGGCGGCTGATGTAAACAAGCCGCCTGTCATTCTCCCCTGTGTTGGAATAGTGATCATACGGTTCTACTATGTAGGACCGTTGATCATTGTTCCTACACCTCAAGCCACAGCCAATCACAGTTAGAATCACGCCCCTAGGGACACACGTAACCCCTCCCTCTCAAAAAGTTAACCCCTTCACTACCAGTGTAATTTTACAGTAACAGTGCATATGTATAGCACTGATTACTGTAGAAATGTCACTGGTAACCCCAAAAGTGTCAAAAATGTCAGTCAGAGGTCCGATCTGTCCGCCGCAATGTCGCAGTCCCGCAAAAAAAATCGCAGATCGCCGCCATTACGCATTAAAAAAAAAAACAACAAAAATGACAAAAATCTTTCCCTTTGTTAGTAAACGCAATAACTTTTGCGCAAACCAATCAAAATGCGCTTTTTGCGATTTTTTTTTTTTTTTTTTTTTACCAAACATATGTAGCATAAAACAAATTGGCCGAAATTGTTAAAAAATTTAGATTTTTACATTTTTTTTGGGGAATTTCATATAAAAAAACGTGAAAAATATTGTTATTTTTGCAAAATTGACGCTCTTTTTTTGTTTATAACGCGTGATCAAAAAATCGCACAGGTGATCAAATACCACCAAAAGAAAGCTCTGTTTGTGGGAAAAAAAGGACGCCAAATTCGTTTAGGTACAGTGTCGCACGACCGCGCAATTGTCCGTTAAAGTCACGCAGTGCCAAATCGCAAAATAGGCCCTGGTCAGGAAGGGGGTAAAATCTTCCGGGGGTTAAGTGGTTAATAGACCATTAACCCTTTCAGTGCAGGCTCAGCCCCGCTGCGAAGGGAACATTTTCAAATTTCCCAGAGTTGGCCTTTAAACCTCACAGTTGGTGTTATTCTTCACCTTCATTATTGGACAAGACATTCGCTGTTTGTAGGGAAGGATCTCCTTTTACCACAAATAACTTTTAATCCAACATTTTCAGCTCCAACATTTTATGTACTGATTTATGAAGGTTATTGATAGCCTGTTTTTATAAGCAGATATATAATATAGGTTTATTTGCTCGGCATGTTTAGGTAGCAAACAGTTTAAAAACCCAGCGTTCTGCCGCTGCAGACATCCGCGAGGCGCGCAGATGTTTGACCATAAAAATTTAGAGAAGATCTGAAATCTGTCCATAAAACGGCACAATAAAACTTTGTCTGACGCAGCCACATCCGGCCTCCGGGTGACCGTTTTTAGATACCAGACCGAGTTCAGACTTCTGGGTTCAGACTGAAAACCTTCCCATCCTACGGTTGGCGTAACCGGCGTTCCCACCCCGAATCTGCGCTGATTTTTACAGCAGCAAACCGGCTTTCCTTTATGTTCCACATTTAATGACTTAATGAACTGCAAAAGAAAATCCTGGAGCGTCCTCTCTTGTTTTAATTAACATTTCTCCCTGAAAGGTATTTATTACCATTCCTCGTTAGTCATTAGCAGAAAATAAGTTTGCCCTTAAGTCTGAGTTGTGGAATTCATTCCAATTAATTAAACCTGCATTGTGAGTTAATAAACGGACTGCGAGGTGGGGAAGGGGTGAGGACGGCACTGCCAGAGAACCAACCAACTTGTATGTTGCTGAGCTGGCAAGAGATAAATCTTCGACATGTATTGTGGGGTCTTCCACCCTGGGCGAGGACGGATCGCTGCATCATGAGCGACCAGTCAGATGGGGGCTGTATTTGTCTGGCCAGGGGTTGGGTGAAGCAAGGAGCTCCTGATGATGTGCCTCCTGGGGGCACCAGAAAAACACTCTTGGCTTTGGGACCCCACTGAGTTTTTCTGGCCCTCGGTCATGTCACTTTTTGCTTCTCTTGAGCTTTTTGGCCAGCTAAGACCAATTTTTATTCTGGCCGAAAAGGACTGCCTAGTGCAGGGGTCTCCAATCTCTCTAAACAAAGGGCCATTTGTGATTCAGACTTTAGGGTGAGCGGACCATGGCCAGTGGGAGTAGAAAATGTCCCATCTTTGGTATTAAGGGAAATATTAGTGCCCCATTGTTGGTATCAGTGGGAGGAATAGTGCCCCATCATTGGTATCAGTGGGAGGAATAGTGTCCCATCACTGGTGTCAGTGGGAGGAATAGTGCCCCATCATTGGTGTCAGTGGGAGGAATAGTGCCCCATCATTGGTATCAGTGGGAGGAATAGTGCCCCATCATTGGTATCAGTGGGAGGAATAGTGTCCCATCATTGGTGTCAGTGGGGGGAATATTGCCCCATCATTGGTGTCAGTGGGAGGAATAGTGTCCCATCATTGGTGTCAGTGGGAGGAATAGTGTCCCAACATTGGTGTCAGTGGGAGGAATAGTGCCCCATCATTGGTGTCAACAAAATGAATAATGCCCCATCGCTGGTGTCAGTGGAGTTATTAGTGCTCTATCGCTGGTGTCAGTGGGAGGAATAGTGCCCCATTGTTGGTCTCAGTGAAGAATAGTGCCCCATTGTTGGTCTCAGTGAAGAATAGTGCCCTGTCGGTGTCAATGGGAGGAATAGTGCCCCATCATTGGTATCGCTGGGTGGAATAGTGCCCCATCATTAGTGTCAGTGGGTGGAATAGTGCCCCATCATTAGTGTCAGTGGGTGGAATAGTGCCCCATCATTAGTGTCAGTGGGTGGAATAGTGCCCCATCATTGGTGTCATTGGGAGGAATAGTGCCCCATTGTTGGTGTCAGTGGGGGGAATAGTGCCCTATCGTTGGTGTCATTGGGAGGAATAGTGCCCCAAGGGTGTATTTATTACACTTACTTTCTACCACTTCGTTCACCCGCCTGAGAACCCATAGGGAGCACTCAGAAAGGGAATGCCCTAGGCATAAAGAGCGACCACACTGACCCTGCGTGGAGACAGGTATTCTGTATAGCTGGGTGACTGCAGCCTCAACAGCTGTAAGTCCATTTTTACCTTTTTTTCTTTCATTGTGGAAGCACTGCATTCTTGTTTTTTAAATGATTTACTATGCCAGTGGTCACCAAATTGGCCCTTGAGGCACTCTTCCTCCCACTGACACCATTGATGGGGGCACTCTTTCTCCCACTAACGCAAACAATAGGTTCTTCTTCCTCCCACTGACCCCAAGGATGGGGCACTCTTCCTCCCACTGACCCCAAGGGTGGGGCACTCTTCCTCCCACTGACCCCAAGGGTGGGGCACTCTTCCTCCCACTGACCCCAAGGATGGGGCACTCTTCCTCCCACTGACCCCAAGGATGGGGCACTCTTCCTCCCACTGACCCCAAGGATGGGGCACTCTTCCTCCCACTGACCCCAAGGATGGGGCACTCTTCCTCCCACTGACCCCAAGGATGGGGCACTCTTCCTCCCACTGACCCCAAGGATGGGGCACTCTTCCTCCCACTGACCCCAAGGATGGGGCACTCTTCCTCCCACTGACCCCAAGGATGGGGCACTCTTCCTCCCACTGACCCCAAGGATGGGGCACTCTTCCTCCCACTGACCCCAAGGATGGGGCACTCTTCCTCCAACTGACACCATCAACGGGACACTCTTCCTCCTGCTGACTCCAACGATGGGGCACTCGTCTTCCCACTGACCCCAACCATTTGTTGGGCACTCTTCCTCCCACTGATGCCAACGATGAGGCACTCTTCCTCTAACTGACACCAACAACGGGACACTCTTCCTTTCACTGACACCAATGATGGGGCACTGTTCCTTCCACTGACACCAATGACGGGGCACTCTTCCTTCCACTGACGCCAATGACGGGGCAGTCTCCCTCCCACTAACACCAATGATGGGGCATTATTCCTCCCACGAACGCCAATGATGGGGCACTATTCCTCCCCCTGACACCAATGATGGGGCATTATTCCTCCCACTGACACCAATGATGGGGCACTATTCCTCCCACTGACACCAATGATGGGGCACTATTCCTCCCACTGACACCAATGATGGGGCACTATTCCTCTCGCTTTGTTACCAACGCCAGGACATTTGGCTACAGTCCAGCCCCTCTAAAGTCTGAAGGATAATAAACTTACCCTTTGTATAGAAAGTTTGGTGACCCCTGTACTACACTATAAGGGCTCTCCCACCACCCTCTATTTTTTATTTGGTGGAAAATCCGAGCTTTACCAGAAACGCCTGGCCAGCTCCTCAGGATCCTTCGATCTTCCACCACATCCCAGATCTTATTCACCAAGTACTTGGAGGACCAGCTTCTGCAGGTCCCTAAGAAGAAGGATCCACCTGGATTTGGCCTTGGTGGATCAGAGTACCTTGGCCCTCTCACAGGGACGTGCAGTCAGGGGACCTGGGGTCACAGAGACCCCAAATTTGGGGCTCCTAGCACCTAGGGTTTCGGAGATACGGGGCTTCTTATGTAGCCTTTCAGAAGCTATATACAGTGCGACCAGTTTATATACAAGCTGGCACACGCTGAGAGGATGAGCTCACAGTGCCTCTCACTTCTTGTCAGAGACACTGAGCTCAATGGGCAGCTTGGAGCCTTGGAGCAACCAGTGGTCCAAGCTGTCCAATAAAAATGCTGCAGTGGAGTTATCACTGCAGCACAACTGATTGACTTCTTGTGCTGCTTCTCCCTCCCCCAGTCTGATCTATGCTGTACGGGGACTGCAATAGGCTGATACCACATGAGCACTGCAGCACAACTGGGTGACTCCTTGTGCTGCTTCTCCCTCACTCAGTCTGAGCTATGCTGTACAGGGACTACAATAGGCTGACACCACATGAGCACTGCACTGAGGTTGAACTGAGGTTGTATTGTATTACTGAAGACAGCATTGCATTTATTTGTATCATTTGTGTCTGCCGGGGGTTCAGTTTCAACCGCTTGTGGACCACCCACCGCTGATATCCTGCGGCAGGGCAGGCGGTTGCTCTACGCTGGATCACGTACCTAGCATGTGATCTGCCAGGGTAGGGGTTGTGCCCGCCACCCCTGCTGAGCTGCGCTTCGGTGCAGCACAAGCCATTCAGTGGGTTCCGGTTGCTGATTGGTCGCTGGCACCTGCCGATTGGCTCTGGTAGAAAAAAATCAGCACATCCCTTAGTAAAATCAGCACACACATTAACACATGCTAGGCACAATGTTAACCCTTTAATGGTCCTTGATATTCAACCCCTTCCCAGCCAGTGTCAGTACAATGCATATTGTTAGCAGTGATCACTGGGGGGGGGGTTATACCTTTCCAGTCCAGAACTGGTTAATATGTGTTTCGGAGGTCAGGAAAGGCCCCTTCATCAGGGGTATTGGTGTTATCCAATGTGCTTCAGGGGACAGGAGAGGCCCCTTCATCAGGGGTATTGGTGTTATCCAATGTGTTTAGGGGGACAGGAGAGGCCCCTTCATCAGGGCTATTGGTGTTATCCAATGTGCTTCAGGGGACAGGAGAGGCCCCTTCATCAGGGGTATTGGTGTTATCCAATGTGTTTCGGGGGACAGGAGTGGCCCCTTCATCAGGGGTATTGGTGTTATCCAATGTGTTTCGGGGGACAGGAGAGGCCCCTTCATCAGGGGTATTGGTGTTATCCAATGTGTGTCGGGGGACAGGAGAGGCCCCTTCATCAGGGGTATTGGTGTTATCCAATGTGTTTCGGGGGACAGGAGAGGCCCCTTCATCAGGGGTATTGGTGTAATTGTCCCTCAGCAGCTGGTTCTGACAGTCACCTCTTTAGAATGGTTTTCGCCTCTCCCTTGCAGGTTGCGGCGGTTGATAAGATAAGAGATAACGTGTCCATAAAATGTGCCCCTGCCCTGTCCTTGGATTCTCACTAATTCTGGTTCTTTTTCATTTTGTTTTGCAGCTGACAGGAATCATCCAGGAGATGGTGGATGGACAGCCGACTCTCAGCCAGGTTCTGGAGGTGAGTGTTGGGAAGAAAGGGGGGGTCGGCCATATTGAATGCCGATGATTATGCTGTTGCATCGTTTACACTTTCATTGGTAGATCAGGACCATCGCCATGTCCTTGTGCAGGGGACGTGGCAGCCGCCTACAGTTCCTTCAGAGATAGGTCCCCCCCGCCCCCCCCCCCCTCAACCATTTATCAACTATTCTGGGGCTCAAGGGGCAGCTGCTTTGGCCTTACAACAATAGCTGGGCCCAGGGCAGCTGCCCCTTATGCCCTGCGTTAAAGAAAGCTCTGCTCCCATTTGTTGGGAAGAACTCCATTTTATTGACATGAAGGCTATTGGAAGTCCAGATAATAAAGCGGGGGAAGTGAGACTTCCAATGTTGTGCAGTTAATCCAGTAACTCTCACTGGGGGGGTCTGTCTATAGACATCAGTCAAATGATAGCTTTCCATCTTCAAATCATTCCCCCATTGAAAGTAATGGCTCATGCCAGGTTGTGGGTGGAGTAAATTATTGGAGAGAAGATGGGGGGGGGGGGGGGGGGGGTCACGTGACTTATTCTACCTTCCATCTGCTGTTGATTGGCAGTTGATTGAGGGTTTCACAGCCGGTCTCCCCTGCAGTGTGATGTCATTATAATTATATACGTTTTTTTTTTAAATTCATTGTTACTTGTAAAAAAACAAAAAACCGCCCCCCCCCCCTTCCAAACGGTGATTTATAGGAGAGACCCGGCCTCACCGCAGACTAACCTTGATAAAATGTAAAACGCGGTTATGTAGGAATGATGTGAGGAATGATCAATGGCCGCCGGTCAGTCCTCGATAATATCACAGTAAGTTATGATAACACAGGCTGTGTTTGTGCCGCAGGATTTCCAGGAGTCCTGTGACCTTCCTTGGTCTTATCCCCCCCCCCCCCCCCCCAGTAAACACGCACCAAATCTTGTTAATAATGGAGAGACTATAGGACGGGGCAGATAAGATCTCAATTTTCTGCCTCCTCTGATTACATGTCCTTATCTGTGTACCGAGCGCCGCGTCTCCTCCACGTGACATTTCCTTTGTGTCTTCCAGAGAGTCGATGAGTGGATGGCCAAGGAGGGCCTCTTAGATCCCAGCGTCAAGTCCATCTTCGTCACCTGCGGGGACTGGGACCTGAAACTTATGTGAGTAGAAAGTGGTGTCCCCTCCCCCGCAATCACACACTATTATTATTATATATCTCTGACATATACCGCAGCGCTGTACAGAGATCACTGAGCCAATCACATCAGTCTCTGTACCAGAGGAGCTTACACTCTAATGCCCCCTCCCCCACAGTCACATCAGACTCTGTACCAGAGGAGCTTACACTCTAATGTCCCCCCCCCCCCACAGTCATATCAGTCTCTGTACCAGAGGAGCTTACACTCTAATGTCCCCCCCCCCCCACAGTCACATCAGTCTCTGTACCAGAGGAGCTTACACTCTAATGCCCCCTCCCCCACAGTCACATCAGACTCTGTACCAGAGGAGCTTACACTCTAATGTCCCCTCCCCCACAGTCACATCAGTCTCTGTACCAGAGGAGCTTACACTCTAATGTCCCCTCCCCCCACAGTCACATCAGTCTCTATACCAGAGGAGCTTACACTCTAATGTCCCCTCCCCCCACAGTCACATCAGTCTCTATACCAGAGGAGCTTACACTCTAATGTCCCCTCCCCCACAGTCACATCAGTCTCTGTACCAGAGGAGCTTACACTCTAATGTCCCCTCCCCCACAGTCACATCAGTCTCTGTACCAGAGGAGCTTACACTCTAATGTCCCCTCCCCCACAGTCACATCAGTCTCTGTACCAGAGGAGCTTACACTCTAATGTCCCCTCCCCCACAGTCACATCAGTCTCTATACCAGAGGAGCTTACACTCTAATGTCCCCTCCGCCACAGTCACATCAGTCTCTGTACCAGAGGAGCTTACACTCTAATGTCCCCTCCCCCACAGTCACATCAGTCTCTGCACCAGAGGAGCTTACACTCTAATGTCCCCTCCCCCACAGTCACCTCAGTCTCTGTACCAGAGGAGCTTGCACTCTAATGTCTCCTCCCCCACAGTCACATCAGTCTCTGTACCAGAGGAGCTTACACTCTAATGTCCCCTCCCCCACAGTCACATCAGTCTCTGTACCAGAGGAGCTTACACTCTGTCTCCCCACAGTCACATCAGTCTCTGTACCAGAGGAGCTTACACTCTTTGGGTCACATGGTATTATTGCAGTTCTCAGTAGCACTTTTATCTGATTGCTGTATTATTTATTAGTTTGTATTTTCCTCTTCTGGATAAATATTTATATGAAGTCTCTATGGTTTTGTAGTATAGATGGACGCTCAGATCAGACATAGAGGAGAGAAGTCATTGATCTCAGGCAGTTGTCGGCGGTCTCTCTCTCTGTTGTCACTTCCCTTTGTTCCTCAGACCTCTGATTACCCCCCGAATTACGTCTCTGTCCCTCTATGGCAGGGGTCGTCAAACTACGGCCCTTAAATTGTTCAGGAACTACAATTCCCATCATGCCTAGTCATGTCTGTGAATGTCAGAGTTTTACAATGCCTCATGGGAGGTGTAGTTCCACAACAGCTGGAGGGCCATAATTTGAGGATCCCTTCTCTATGATATTCTGCACAGGGGCAGTGGACAGATTTGATGGCCGCACCTCGCTGGCTCCCCCCCCCCCCCCCCCCCCCATTTTACAGACATCATGTTTCACGGCGCTCTCGCTGACATTCATCATGGTTTGGGTGGGAAGCGGCGCTGTTATTTTTTATCACGCCGTGGAAGGGCCGGCTGACACGCGGCTGTAAATCCATATCTGGAATGCGTTAGCGTTGGTTAGTTTTATTTTGACATCAATTTTCAAATTTAGTGCTTAATAAGAAAATCTAAAAAAAGTAACGAGGGGCAGACAGCAGATTGGGAATTTTTATGGCGTCCTCCAGAGAGAGATGGAAAGTTACGGTGTGATTAAAGCCGGTTTAGGAGAGGAGGAAGAAGACGTCTCCGGATCTGTCAGACGTGATTCCAGAGTCTTCACCAGATTTCAGCGAGGAGCCATCGGAACGTGCTTCTCATTCCTCAACCAGGACCGGAAACAATGTAACAAATCGCTCAGGAAACATTCACTCACCGGACACTTTATTAGGTAGATCTTACTAATTACATACATGGAACAAAATTATAAACGCAACACTTTAGGTTTTTGCCCCCATTTTTCATGAGCTGAATTCAAAGATCTCAGACTTTTTCTACAGTGCATTGCGAAAGTATTCGGCCCCCCTTGAACTTTTCGACCTTATGCCACATTTCAGGCTTCAAACATAAAGATATAAAACTGTAATTTTTTTTGAAGAATCAACAACAAGTGGGACACAATCATGAAGTGGAACGAAATTTATTGGATATTTCAAACTTTTTTAACAAATAAAAAACTGAAAAATTGGGCGTGCAAAATTATTCAGCCCCCTTAAGTTAATACTTTGTAGCTAGCGCCACCTTTTGCCGCAATTACAGCTGTAATCACCCTGAACACACCATCCCCACTGTCAAACATGGTGGCGGCAGCTTAATGGTTTGGGCCTGCTTTTCTTCAGCAGGGACAGGGAAGATGGTTATAATTGATGGGAAGATGGATGGAGCCAAATACAGGACCATTCTGGAAGAAAACCTGATGGAGTCTGCAAAAGACCTGAGACTGGGACGGAGATTTGTCTTCCAACAAGACAATGATCCAAAACATAAAGCAAAATCTACAATGGAATGGTTCACAAATAAACATATCCAGGTGTTAGAATGGCCAAGTCAAAGTCCAGACCTGAATCCAATCGAGAATCTGTGGAAAGAACTGAAAACTGCTGTTCACAAACGCTCTCCATCCAACCTCACTGAGCTCGAGCTGTTTTGCAAGGAGGAATGGGCAAAAATTTCAGTCTCTCGATGTGCAAATCTGATAGAGACATACCCCAAGTGACTTACAGCTGTAATCGCAGCAAAAGGTGGCGCTACAAAGTATTAACTTAAGGGGGCTGAATAATTTTGCACGCCCAATTTTTCAGTGTTTTATTTGTTAAAAAAGTTTGAAATATCCAATAAATTTCATTCCACTTCATGATTGTGTCCCACTTGTTGTTGATTCTTCACAAAAAATTACAGTTTTATATCTTTATGTTTGAAGCCTGAAATGTGGCAAAAGGTCGCAAAGTTCAAGGGGGCCGAATACTTTCGCAATGCACTGTATGTACACAAAAGGCCGATTTCTCTCCAATATTCTTAACAAATCTGTGTAAATCTGTGTTAGTGATCACTTCTCCTTTGCCCAGATAATCCGTCCACCTCACAGGTGTGACATATCAAGATGCTGATTGGACAGCATGATTATTGCACAGGTGTGCCTTAGGCTGCCCACAATAAAAGACCGCTCTAAAATGTGCAGTTTTACTGTATTGGGGGGTCCGAAAACCAGTCAGTATCTGGTGTGACCACCATTTTCCTCACGCAGTGAACACATCTCCTTGGCATAGAGTTGATCAGATTGGTGATTGGTTCCTGTGGAATGTTGGTCCTCTCCTCTTCAATGGCTGTGTGAAGTTGCTGAATATTGGAAGGACCTGGAACACGCTGTCCTATACGCCAATCCAGAGCATCCCAAACATGCCCAATGGGTGACATGTCCGGTGAGTGTGCTGTCCATGCAAGAACTGGGATGTTTTCAGCTTCCAGGAATTGTTTACAGATCCTTGCACCATGGGGCCGCGCATTATCATGGTGCAACATGAGGTGATGGTCGTGGATGAATGGCACAACAATGGGCCTCAGGATCTTGTCATGGTATCTCTGTGCATTCAAAATGCCATCAATAAAATGCACCCGTGTTCCTTGTCCACAACATACGCCTGCCGATACCATAACCCCACCGCCACCATGGGCCACTCCATCCACAATGTACGCCTGCCCATACCATAACCCCACCGCCACCATGGGCCACTCCATCCACAACGTACACCTGCCCATACCATAGCCCCACCGCCACCATGGGCCACTCCATCCACAACATACGCCTGCCCATACCATAACCCTACCGCCACCATGGGCCACTCCATCCACAATGTTTGCCTGCCCATACCATAACTCCACCGCCACCATGGGCCACTCCATCCACAACGTACACCTACCCATACCATAACCCCACCGCCACCATGTACCACTCCATTTACATCGTAAGCCTGCCCATACCATAACCCCACCGCCACCATGTACCACTCCATCCACAACATACGCCTGCCCATACCATAACCCCACTGCCACCATGGGCCACTCCATCCACAATGTACGCCTGCCCATACCATAACCCCACCGCCGCCATGGACCACTCCATTCACAACGTACGCCTGCCCATACTATAACCCCACCGCCACCATGGGCCACTCCATCCACAACGTACGCCTGCCCATACCATAACCCCACTGCCACCATGGGCCACTCCATCCACAACGTACGCCTGCCCATACCATAACCCCACCGCCACCATGGGCCACTGCATCCACAACATACGCCAGCCCATACCATAACCCTACAGCCACCATGGGCCACTGCGTCCACAACGTACGCCTGCCCATTCCATAACCCCACTGCCACCATGGGCCACTCCATCCACAATGTACGCCTGCCCATACCATAACCCCACTGCCACCATGGGCCACTCCATCCACAACGTACGCCTGCCCATACCATAACCCCACCGCCACCATGGGCCACTGCATCCACAACATACACCAGCCCATACCATAACCCTACAGCCACCATGGGCCACTCCATCCACAACATACGCCTGCTCATACTATAACCCCACCGCCACCATGGGCCACTCCATCCACAACATACACCTGCCCATACCATAACCCCACTGCCACCATCTAGAGGAAAACAGATTTCGTCTCCAAATACGGAAAGGTTTCTTCACAGTAAGAGCTGTGAGAATGTGGAATAGACTCCCTCCAGAGGTGGTTCTGGCCAGTTCACTAGATTGCTTTAAAAAAGGCATGGATTCTGAAGTCCGCTGTGTGCTGACGTCACAGAGCCAGTCCAAGCTCAGGCAAGATCACGACCATGAAGTTGGGATCCGCCCACATGCCCGGACCGGCTCAGCCTCTCAGTGAGCCGCTGAGAGCCTGAGCCAGCTGCTTCCATCCCCTCCACAGCCCAGCGCAGTGAGTGCCGGGGGGGGGGGGGTGGAAGAGCAGAGGAGCCGCTGGCTGACAGTCACTGGCTCTCTGCTCAGGAAGCCACTGGCTGACAGTCACTGGCTCTCTGCTCAGGGAGCTGCTGGCTGACAGTCACTGGCTCTCTGCTCAGGGAGCTGCTGGCTGACAGTCACTGGCTCTCTGCTCAGGGAGCCGCTGGCTGACAGTCACTGGCTCTCTGCTCAGGGAGCCGCTGGCTGACAGTCACTGGCTCTCTGCTCAGGGAGCCGCCGGCTGACAGTCACTGGCTCTCTGCTCAGGGAGCCGCCGGCTGACAGTCACTGGCTCTCTGTTCAGGGAGCCGCTGGCTGACAGTCACTGGCTCTCTGCTCAGGGAGCCGCTGGCTGGCAGTCACTGGCTCTCTGCTCAGGAAGCCGCTGGCTGACAGTCACTGGCTCTTTGCTGAGGGAGCCGCTGGCTGACAGTCACTGGCTCTCTGCTCAGGGAGCCGCTGGCTGACAGTCACTGGCTCCCTGTTTAGGAAGCCGCTGGCTGACAGTCACTGGCTCTCTGCTCGGGAAGCCGCTGGCTGACAGTCACTGGCTGTCTTCTCGGGGAGCCGCTGGCTGACAGTCACTGGCTCTATGCTCAGGGAGCCGCTGGCTGACAGTCACTGGCTCTCTGCTCAGGGAGCCGCTGGCTGACAGTCACTGGCTCTCTGCTCAGGGAGCCGCTGGCTGACAGTCACTGGCTCTCTGCTCAGGAAGCCGCTGGCTGACAGTCACTGGCTCTCTGCTCAGGGAGCCGCTGGCTGACAGTCACTGGCTCCCTGTTTAGGAAGCCGCTGGCTGACAGTCACTGGCTCTCTGCTCGGGAAGCCGCTGGCTGACAGTCACTGGCTGTCTTCTCGGGAAGCCGCTGGCTGACAGTCACTGGCTGTCTTCTCGGGGAGCCGCTGGCTGACAGTCACTGGCTCTCTGCTCAGGGAGCCGCTGGCTGACAGTCACTGGCTCCCTGTTTAGGAAGCCGCTGGCTGACAGTCACTGGCTCTCTGCTCGGGAAGCCGCTGGCTGACAGTCACTGGCTCTCTGCTCAGGGAGCCGCTGGCTGACAGTCACTGGCTCTCTGCTCAGGGAGCCGCTGGCTGGTAGTCACTTGCTCTCTGCTCAGGAAGCCGCTGGCTGACAGTCACTGGCTCTCTGCTCAGGAAGCCGCTGGCTGACAGTCACTGGCTCTTTGCTGAGGGAGCCGCTGGCTGACAGTCACTGGCTCTCTGCTCAGGGAGCCGCTGGCTGACAGTCACTGGCTCCCTGTTTAGGAAGCCGCTGGCTGACAGTCACTGGCTCTCTGCTCGGGAAGCCGCTGGCTGACAGTCACTGGCTGTCTGCTCAGGAAGCCGCTGGCTGACAGTCACTGGCTCTCTGCTCAGGTAGCCGCTGGCTGACAGTCACTGGCTCTCTTCTCAGGAAGCCGCTGGCTGACAGTCACTGGCAGTCAACGCTTGTAGCATTGCAGCTCTCTTTGAACCTGGTCGAATATTGTACCATGCAGCCAGATACATCGCTCTGCCTCCCAAATCTCTGCTCACCGAATCGCAGCACTGCACATTCCCTCATCCCGGGACCACAGTTCCCCATGTGCCATCTCCTCCATTGTTGCTTTATTGTTTATACATCCTGCATACAAAGTAACAACTCTGTGTGAAGATGCCAAAGCGGGTCTGAGGGAGGGTTTTGGGTTCAGCTCAGGGAAGAGTCTATGGCCTCAGATTCTCTAACAGTCTGCTCTTTAATTCCCTGCCGGACCATTGGCCCCTCCCCTTTGTTATTATCTTGGGAGAAGATTGACAGGACGACTATGGAGAGATAACGGGGATTAAGCTCAGCGGAAGTCAAGGCCACACAGCTCTGCGGACCGTCAGTAACACTTTCAGGCATTAGATGCTCTTTGATTGAAGAGTGATTTGGGTTTCAGGAAGAGCGGCAACACCGTATTTCTCTGATCACAGTATGTAGAAAAAAAAAAACATTTAATGAAAAAGAAAATTTAAAAAACAAAAAAAAAAAAAAAAAAAAACAATTTTCCAATAAATTGTAACAAAAAAATGACAAATTCAGAAAACTTGCTGTGCCTCTTAGTAAATATATTGGACTGTTTACTTTCCAAAATGGGGTAATTTGAGGGATATTTTTACTGTCCTGGCATTTTAACCACTTCTGGACCGGAAGGATTTGCCCCCTTAATGACCAGGCCATATTTTGTGATTCGGCACTGCGTTTCTTTAACGGACAATTGCGCAGTCGTGCAATGCTTTAATTAAATAAAATTAATGTCCTTTTCTCCCACAAACAGAGCTTTCTTTTGGTGGTATTTGATCACCTGTGCGATTTTTATTTTTTGCGCTATAAACAATAAAAGAGCGACAATTCTGAAAAAAAAAAAAAAAACATTTTTCACATTCTGCTATAGATTGTAGAGTTTTGCTAAAAGTGCAACAGCCGTCGTTACAATTCTAGATCATGGTGTCGCCCCCCCCCCCCCCCCCCTCATTCCAAGGAAAACCCACAACCCCCCTCCCCTGTTTTTCCATAGTCTGGGGTGCTTTCCGGTACAAATTCAGAAATTCAGTTTTGGGTTGAATTTTCTTCTAAAGCTTTACAGTCTGAACAATTCCTTCTGTGCATCTCATTTTGTATTGGCGCAGAGTTTGGCCTCCTCCCAGCCTCACTTTACTGACTGCGCCGCATTCTGCGCACTTTGTGACGCTTTAAGTGACCATTAAACTGAAGTGTTATTGCAGTTATAAAGCGTAGTCTGTGCTGAATGTTTATAACCCGAATCCCTCATATAATATAATCTTCTCACTTAATTATTCCTTTTATTTCCAAAACTTCCCCCCCCCCCACCAGCAGAGCGCCATTCCATGTACCGCTGCATCACCGCATTGCCAGTATTGTGCCGCCTTCTACATGAAACCGACCTCTGTGGTAGTCATGTAGTGTGGATGTGTGTTACCGCCTTGTGTTTATGTGATCTGTCCAGAGACTCATATATAAAATATATAGCTCTGACATATACCGCAGCACTGTACAGAGATCACTGAGCCAATCACATCAGTCTCTGTACCAGAGGAGCTTACACTCTAATGTCCCCTCCCCCACAGTCACATCCGTGTCTGTACCAGAGGAGTTACACTCTAATGTCCCCTCCCCCACAGTCACATCAGTCTCTGTACCAGAGGAGCTTACACTCTAATGTCCCCTCCCCCACAGTCACTTCAGTCTCTGTACCAGAGGAGCTTACACTCTAATGTCCCCTCCCCCACAGTCACATCAGTCTCTGTACCAGAGGAGCTTACACTCTAATGTCCACTCCCCCACAGTCACATCAGTCTCTGTACCAGAGGAGCTTACACTCTAATGTCCCCTCCCCCATAGTCACATAAGTCTCTGTACCAGAGGAGCTTACACTCTAATGTCCCCCCCCTCCCACAGTCACATCAGTCTCAGTACCAGAGGAGCTTACACTCTAATGTCCCCTCCCCCACAGTCACATCAGTCTCTGTACCAGAGGAGCTTACACTCTAATGTCCTATCCCCTGTTGCTGTCACACACGATTATTATTAACCATTTGTATAGCTCTGACATATACCGCATTGCTGTACAGAGATCACTGAGCCAATCACATCAGCATAGAGAAGGAAGTATGGGGGGTGGGGGTTGGGGGGTGTTGGTTTGAAGCTCAGACATCCTGAGTGTCGGCGCTCAGCTCCTCTCTTTGTCCGCTCCCCTGTTGCTGTCACACTATTATTATTATTATACATGTATATAGCTCTGACATATACCGCAGCGCTGTACAGAGAACACTGAACCAATCACATTGGCATAGAGAAGGAAGTATTGGGGGTTGGGGGGGGGGGGTTGGGTGTTGGTTTGAAGCTCAGAAGAGTGTCGGCGCTCATCCCCTCTCTTTGTCCTCTCCCCTGTTGCTGTCATGGTCCCCCCCTCCCCCAGTCTTATCACAGTGATAATAAAACAGAATCCCAATTATAGATATATATTTAGACATGGCAGTTGTGTGCCGGCACAGTCCCTGTACTCGGTTGTCGGTGGAAGTAGAGTGGAGTCGGAATAAAGTTGAAGTTGTGAAGAAACTTTGAGCGGGGAGTCTGTTGTGTCGGTTGGCATTCAGTGTTGTGAACAGTCACTACCTTCTTCCCGCAGGCCAGAAACAAATTAAAGATGGAGAAGGGCTCCTTTGTGGGTTTGGGTTGGGGCCCCGGTGCCGGCGCGCTCTTCATTTACTAGGAGTTGGTGGAAGTTGGAGAAGTGTTCGGGTTTTGTACATAGAGAGAGAAGACGGATCAGACTAGTTGAAAGCGCCAAGCGGGGAAGATTGAAGAGGTGGGTGCAGTAAAGTGTGTGAAGTGGAAGTCTGTCTCTTTTCTTGCCTCATTCTCTCTTGCAGGCTGCCTCAGGCAGGCTCTGTCTCTCCGGCAGAATGACAGCAGTGTGACATCAGGAAAATAATTACTAACAAACCCGGTGATGGCAAACAGCTCCATGTCTTCACAAGCATGTCACGGCGCATTAGAGCAGGATGGAGGGAGATTGAAGCGGCCAGGCTGTTCCTGCCCATGTGAGGTGCATTCACACTGCGCCATACCTGTCTGGGGCCGCCGGAGACTCTGTGCTCTACTGACAGTTCTAAGACAGGCCGACGGTATTGATCACACCACCTAACAAGAGGCTGCCAACCAAGCCGTAGGATTCTGTGTCCGACAAACCTCAGATCTCGTCCGATCCTGAGGCGAGTTCCAGGTGGCTGGCAGTCTGGATTATAAGGAACTAAACTCACCAGTGTTTCCAGTGTTAAACATATTTATTAAAGTGGACCTGTCTCCCGGTCACAATGGAGTTAGCCAGCTTGTGGCTGAGCTAATGATTATTCTCTAACTTCAGGAGACGTCATTGCTGGTACTAAGTGATGTTGCTGGTGACCACTGGGTGACTTCAGGAGACATCATTACTGATACTAAGGGATCTTGCTGGTGACCACTGGGTGACTTCCGTAGACATTGTTGCTGGTGACCACTGGGTGACTTCAGTAGACATCGTTGCTGGTGACCACTGGGTGACTTCAGTAGACATCATTGCTGGTACTAACTGATATTGCTGGTGACCACTGGGTGACTTCAGTAGACGTCATTGCTGGTACTAAGTGATGTTGCTGGTGACCAATGGGTGACTTCAGGAGACATCATTACTGATACTAAGGGATCTTGCTGGTGACCACTAGGTGACTTCAGTAGACGTCATTACTGGTACAAAGTGATGTTGCTGGTGACCAGTGGGTGACTTCAGTAGACATCATTGCTGGTACTAAGGGATGTTGCTGGTGACCACTGGGTGACTTCAGTAGATGTTATTGCTGGTACTAAGTGATGTTGCTGGTGACTAATGGGTGACTTCAGTAGACGTCATTGCTGGTACTAAGTGATGTTGCTGGTGACCACTGGGTGACTTCAGTAGATGTCATTGCTGGTACTAAGTGATGTTGCTGGTGACCAATGGGTGACTTCAGTAGATGTCATTGCTGATACTAAGTGATGTTGCCGGTGACCACTGGGTGACATCAGGAGACATCATTGCTGGTACTAAGTGATGTTGCTGGTGACCACTGGGTGACTTTAGTAGACGTCATTGCTGGTACTAAGTGATGTTGCTGGTGACCACTGGGTGACTTCCGTAGACATCGTTGCTGGTTCTAAGTGATGTTGCTGGTGACTATTGGGTGACTTCTGTAGACGTCATTGCTGGTACTAAGGGATGTTGCTGGTGACCACTGGGTGACTTCAGTAGTCGTCATTGCTGGTACTAAGTGATGTTGCTGGTGACCAATGGGTGACTTCATTAGATGTCATTGCTGATACTAAGTGATGTTGCCGGTGACCACTGGGTGACTTCAGGAGACATCATTGCTGGTACTAAGTGATGTTGCTGGTGACCACTGGGTGACTTCAGTAGACATCATTGCTGGTACTAAGTGATGTTGCTGGTGACCACTGGGTGACTTCCGTAGACATCGTTGCTGGTTCTAAGTGATGTTGCTGGTGACTATTGGGTGACTTCTGTAGACGTCATTGCTGGTACTAAGGGATGTTGCTGGTGACCACTGGGTGTCTTCAGTAGTCGTCATTGCTGGTACTAAGTGATGTTGCTGGTGACCAATGGCTGACTTCAGTAGATGTCATTGCTGGTACTAAGTGATGTTGCTGGTTACCACTGGGTGACTTCAGTAGATGTCATTGCTGGTACTAAGTGATGTTGCTGGTGACCACTGGGTGACTTCAGGAGACATCATTGCTGGTACTAAGTGATGTTGCTGGTGACCAATGGCTGACTTCAGTAGATGTCATTGCTGGTACTAAGTGATGTTGCTGGTGACCACTGGGTGACTTCAGGAGACATCATTGCTGGTACTAAGTGATGTTGCTGGTGACCACTGGGTGACTTCAGTAGACATTGTTGCTGGTACTAAGTGATGTTGCTGGTGACCTCTGGGTGACTTCCGTAGACATCGTTGCTGGTGACCACTGGGTGACTTCAGTTGACCTCATTGCTGGTACTAAGTGATGTTGCTGGTGAGCACTGGGTGACTTCAGTAGATGTCATTGCTGGTACTAAGTGAATTTGCTGGTGACTACTGGGTGACTTCAGTAGACGTCATTGCTGGTACTAAGTGATGTTTTTGGTGACCACTGGGTGACCCCCAAGTTGGAATAAGCGACCTAGCCATGTAGGCAGGACTGAACAAAGTAACCGTTTCATTTGGACTTCATCTTCTCTGTCATAGTGACCCAAATTCTATACATCAGACAGTTGGCTACCAGAGGAGTTCAGGAACTGATGTCAAGACATTTTCTACTTCCACCGACAACACTCCTGCCCCCCTAAAAGTCGAAATTATACAGTGGTTCATAGTCATGGTAGTACATGTGGGCTTATTTCGACACGTTTCGGATTCTTGTTCAGGAGAGGAGAATATTCCTGAAAAGATAGGGTGGTATTACATTGTGTCAGCCAATAAAACCATACAACGGGCTTCTTTGTCCGGGTTACGGATTGGTCGGACACAACTACCTGCATATATTTTGATACACAAAGATATAACTTCTTAATATTTGAGGAGGCAGTCATCTTGATCCATCTGAGGCCCTTGCGGTTTGCTCTGTCCCCATGTGGGTCGGCCGGGGTCTTCCTGAATCCTAAATGAGAAAGAGAGTAGATATATTTGCCTTGACGTTGGTAGTGTTCATGTCACTGGGATCTGCTGAGCTTTGGAGTTTAAGCTAGCCAGTGTTGAGGTAGGACAGTTGAGTGGTGGTCTGAATGTCAGACTGCACTTTTCATTTTGCAGAGTACAGCTGGTTTGGCGTTGCCCTGAGTTTAACCCAATGCAGATGGGGCCCTGACGACCTCTAACAGCAAGCCGCACCTGCCCAGATTTAAAACATTGATGTTCATACTAAATTGAATATTTGACTTGGTGACATTAGTCATATATACTCAGTTGCCCCCTTTATTTAAAGAGAAGCTATAGTGCCCTACTTAAAAAAAATTCAACGAACACATCCCCATCATTTTTAAAATTGCTGGATTTTCTTTGAATATTATCAAGCATATAATTATAATCCTTACTTGCCAAAAGTCCTGTTTACTGGCCATTGCAGAAATCCTGGTGGAGCCCATCTTTGCTATGGGCATCTGAAGCCAGCGCCAGTGAGTTCCGGGATTTAGTGCAGTTGGCTTCCCAGCATGTATCTTCCGATTGTGTAATTTCCTGTCTGATTACTGCGATATTAGTCGTTTAGACCAGTGGTCTTCAACCCTGGTCCTCAGGGCACACTAAGAGGCCAGGTTTGCAAGATAACTGAAATACATCACAGGTGATATAACTTGCTGCTCAGTGTTTGCAGTACACTAGTCTGCATCTCCCCAAGGTAATACTTAAAATCTGGCCTGTAAATGGGCCCCGAGGACCGGAGTTGAGGACCACTGGTTTAGACTACCCGAAGTCTCCTGGGATTGATGACGCCAATATCCCAGGAGTTAACAGGACCGCCTAATGACGTAAACGTCTAGGTGACCGAGATCGGGAGTGCCAAAAAAAAGAAAAGAAAAAGGATACTTATAAATATTATAAAAAATTTATAATATCCATTTTTTTATGTATTTCAGGTGGGCATTACGTTGAGCATAACTTGAAAATATAGGTGAAGATCTGCTTTAAGGGCTTCTGTTCATTAACACAAATATCCAATACATAAGGAATGCAGACATGATCTCAATGATGTTTGATTGAACATTAGAGTAAGGACTGATCGTAGAATGATGGGTGGTGGTTGCAGCATCTCAAACTGTGGACCACCTGAAATTTTCACGCCCTGCTTTGTCTAGAGCAGGGTTTCTCAATCAGGGTTCCTCCAGAAGTTGCTAGGGGACCTTGAGCAATGAGAAATTCCCACTGACCCCATTTTTCACCCGAAGACGCGTGGGATACATCATGGCGTATTTAATGTGCTTGACACGTAGTCTACGCTTAGCCTCGAGGAATCCTTTACTTCTCCTCTGTACCTCCGCTGAAAAGTCGGGAAAGATGGCGACTCTGCCATTCCCTATTGGGATATTCCCTTTTTCCCTAGCCAAGCACAAAATCGCATCTCTGTCCTTATAATTTAAAAACTTGTCTATAAAAGTACGCGGAGGGGCTCCTTGTGGTGGTGGACAGACAGTGCGCCCTTTCCACCACAAACGTAGAAGAAAAGGACTCCCTCCCATAAGTTTTCACAAGGAGCTGTTCCAAATAAGTGGAGGGGTCCTTGCCCTCGGTACCTTCAGGTAATCCGATGTTGCATCTCCGTAAACGATTCTCCGTGTCATCCTGTTTCTGGAGGATCTGATGCACTTGGAGTTGGAGGCTGTCATGGGATTGCTGCATAGAAGAAAGAGTGTCCTCAACTGTGCTGATCCTCTGTTCTGTCTCGGTCACCCTGCCACGGAGCTTTGGCATATCCTGCCTGATCAGTGAAATATCCACCTTCACTTCTTCTATCTTAGTGGTGAGGGATGCCTGACATGCTGCTGTAGCCTCCAGGACAACGGCCGTGTCGGCTCCCGCCGATGTCTCCGCCCCCCTAGCTGGCTTGGCGCCATCTTGCGCAAGGAGCTCCTTCTCCTGGCGGTGAAATTTGTCTAATTTAGCGGCCGATTCAGCCACTTTTTTTGGCGGCGACCATAGCTCTGCAGCGTCTAGGAGGAGACGGGGACCGGTATAGCGGGTGTCAGTGCTGCGGGATGAAAGGATCAGCTGAAGAGGATGTTAGTCCGATAGAGCTCAGGTTATTGCCGTCCTATCGCAGGTTGTGCCGGGCCACACCCCCCCACCCACTGACACCATTGATCTTTTTGGAACATTCTCCCCACTGACCATCAAATTAATGTATCTTGAGTTGTAGATATAGAAATTTTAGTAGGGATCCCTGAAACCAGAATATTATCTGAAGGGTTCCTCTTTGTTGAAAACATTGAGAAAGTCTGGTCTAGAGTTTAAAAACATTGGTGTGAAATATAGAGGTGCGAGCGGGAGTTCTGTAAATTAACAAGAAAGATCAGAAGAGAATGGCCACATTGGTTCAATATTAGCATGCATAAAGAAAGGGATGTATTCCAGAGATAAGACTATAATCCTTCCACTTTATAAAACTCTGGTCCGACCGCATCTGGAGTATTCTGTCCAGTTCTGGTCGCCGGTCCTTAGGAGGGATGTGTTGGATCTGGAGAGTCCAGAGAAGGGCAACTAAACTGATTAGGGGATTGGAGGACCTTAATTATGAAGAGCGTCTGCAATCGCTCGATTTTTTTCTCCCTGGAGAAGAGACGCCTGAGGGGGGACATGATAGCAATTTATAAATATCTCAATGGTGATCTCAGCCTAGAAAAAAAGCTATTCAGTCGAAAGGATTGCATGAGGACTCAAGGGCATACAATGCGATTAGAGGAGAAGCGTTTTAACCTCAGGCAATGTGGGGGGTTCTTTACTGTTAGGGCTACAAGATTGTGGAATTGTCTACCACAAGAGGTGGTTTCTGTGGGAAGTATGGTGGCTTTAGAAAGACTCTTAGACGTACATCTCAAGGATCAGAACATTCAGGGGTATGTGAGATTATTACAGCCACACACACCTACACAGGGGGAACTGGATGGACTATTGTCTTTATTCAACCTCACCTACTATGTAACTATGTAACAAACCTGACTGGATGTTGTCTGCTGCTCCAGTAACTGATCTTCACATCAATGCTGTGCAGAAGGCCATCAGTAAACACCCAACATGCCAACACCTGAAAAATATAGGACTTGCAGTAACAGAAGAGAATTTTGGGTCTCCCCTGCCTGCCGAGAACAGAAAAATGAGGCTACAGGAGGATTCTAGAGATGTCACCAGATCTGCCTTTTGCAGGTGAAGTGTCAGAAGATCTAAGATCTGATGAGAACCTTCAGGATGAGATGGAAGGGGACAAATATGCAGCAGTCATAGTTATCGGCATTTCTTTTAGCAGCTTGCTGATTGCATTGTGCGTAGTGAGGAGGCCATGTTCAGAAGTGCTTCACAGCAAATTTTCCAACAATGATGGTCTCCAGCTCCCAACAGATCAAAAAAGATCTTGAATTGCACAATGTGGACACGTGTGTGGGGAAGACAATTCACCAACCAACAGGGCAGTGACTGACCCCAGTCTAGACACCTATTATCCCCACTCCCATAATATCATATTGCCATAGGTATGCTATCATATATTGTCCAATCCCCTTCCTATGAATCTCCTTCCTTTTTTCTATGACATTCTTGTATACATTTATTTTGTCCACTTATACTCGTACCTACATTGCCTGTCCTCTACACTTCTATAGGCTTACATGTATATATCTCATCCCAACCCATGCTTCTTATGTCCACCACACACAAACTGGCAATATTTTTATCAAGGATCAGGGGATATTGCACAGAAGTTGCTTCTATGCATTCAGATAAAAAGCCTTCTGTGTGTAGCAGCCGCCCCTAATACTTAACTGAGCCCCCTCTCTGTCAAGCAATGTCCACGAGTGTTTCGGCCATTTGAGATTCTCCCTCCTGATTGGCTGAGACAATCAATCAAAGTCATTCAGCCAATCAGGAGGCAGATGGGCGGGGCACGGCAGCAGCTCTGTGTTTGAATGGACACAGGGAGCTGTGACTCGGATCGGGTGCCCCCATAGCAAGCTGTAGGGGCACTCACCAGGAGGAACGGGCCAGGAGCACAGAAGAGGGACCCGAGAAGAAGAGGATCCGGGCTGCAGTGTGCGCAGGTAAGTATATCATGTTTGTTATTTTATTAACAAGAAGCACTGTTATCCTTGATCACCTTTGATTACCGGTCCCTCCGGTCCCTGACCTTTTATTTAGTGCTGTGAAAGGTGAACAATTTGCAGACCAAAGTAAACTGAAGTCATGTGGGCACACTGTGTGCATTTATTTCACAAATGATTTAGCTCTCTATCCACTATTATGGCACAGTAGATGACTTCCCAGTTCACCGTGGTCTAAAAATGCCCCTGGGAACCAATATGTGATTATTCGGTGAGAGGTAACCCTTACAGAGGAAGCAGATGTATTATCCTAGGAGGAAGCATAAATACTCCATGTATGTAATGTCCTACAAGGAAGCATAGATACTCCATGAATGTATTGCCCTAGGAGGAAGCATAGATACTCCATGCATGAATTATCCAAGGAGGAAGCATAGATACTCCATGTATGTAATGTCCTATAAAGAAGCATAAATACTCCATGCATGTGTTATCCTACGAGGAAGCCTTGCTAATCCATGTTTGGAATGTCCTTAGAGGAAGCATAGATACTGCATGAATGTATTGTCCTACAAGTAAGCATAGATACTCCATGAATGTATTGTCCTATAAAGAAGCATAGTTACTCCATGAATGTATTGTCCAAGGAGGAAGCATAGATACTCCATGTATGTAATGTCCTATAAAGAAGCATAGATACTCCATGAATGTATTGTCCTAGGAGGAAGGATAGATACTCCATGAATGTATTGTCCAAGGAGGAAGGATAGATACTCCATGAATGTATTGTCCAAGGAGGAAGGATAGATACTCCATGAATGTATTGTCCAAGGAGGAAGCATAGATACTCCATGCATGTATTGTCCTACGAGAAAGCATAGATACTCCATCAATGTATTGTCCTAGGAGGAAGGATAGATTCTCCATGAATATAATGTCCATGGAGTATCGATGCTTCCTCCCAGAATATAATATCCTGGGAGGAAGCATAGATAGTCAATTATTGTATTGTCCTAGGAGGAAGCATAGATACTTCATGAATGTATTGCCCTACGAGGAAGCATAGATACTCGATGAATGTATTGTCCTATGAGGAAGCATAGATACTCGATGAATGTATTGTCCTACGAGGAAGCATAGATACTCTATGAATGTTTTGCCTTATAAGGAAGCATAAATACTTCATGAATGTATTGTCCTAGGAGGAAACATAGATACTCCATGAATAATGTCCTACGAGAAAGCATAGATACTCCATGAATGTATTGTCCTATGAGGAAGCGTAAATACTCCATGAATAATGTCCTACGAGAAAGCATAGATACTCCATGAATAATGTCCTACGAGGAAGCATAATTACTCCATGAATAATGTCCTACGAGAAAGCATAGATACTCCATGAATAATGTCCTACGAGGAAGCATAATTACTCCATGAATAACGTCCTACGAGAAAGCATAGATACTCCATGAATGTATTGTCCTACGAGGAAGCATAATTACTCAATGAATAATGTCCTACGAGAAAGCATAGATACTCCATGAATAATGTCCTACGAGGAAGCATAGATACTCCATGAATAATGTCCTACGAGGAAGCATAATTACTCCATGAATAATGTCCTACGAGGAAGCATAGATCCTCCATGAATAATGTCCTACGAGGAAGCATAGATACTCCATGAATAATGTCCTACGAGAAAGCATAGATACTCCATGAATAATGTCCTACGAGGAAGCATAATTACTCCATGAATAATGTCCTACGAGAAAGCATAGATACTCCATGAATGTATTGTCCTACGAGGAAGCATAATTACTCCATGAATAATGTCCTACGAGAAAGCATAGATACTCCATGAATGTATTGTCCTACGAGGAAGCATAGATACTCCATGAATAATGTCCTACGAGGAAGCATAATTACTCCATGAATAATGTCCTACGAGGAAGCATAGATACTCCATGAATAATGTCCTACGAGGAAACATAGATACTCCATGAATAATGTCCTACGAGGAAGCATAGATACACCATGAATAATGTCCTACGAGGAAGCATAGATACTCCATGAATGTATTGTCCTACGAGGAAGCATAATTACTCCATGAATAATGTCCTACGAGAAAGCATAGATACTCCATGAATGTATTGTCCTACGAGGAAGCATAGATACTCCATGAATAATGTCCCACGAGGAAGCATAATTACTCCATGAATAATGTCCTACGAGGAAGCATAATTACTCCATGAATAATGTCCTACGAGAAAGCATAGATACTCGATGAATGTATTGTCCTACGAGGAAGCATAGATACTCTATGAATGTTTTGCCTTATAAGGAAGCATAAATACTTCATGAATGTATTGTCCTAGGAGGAAACATAGATACTCCATGAATAATGTCCTACGAGGAAGCATAATTACTCCATGAATAATGTCCTACGAGAAAGCATAGATACTCCATGAATAATGTCCTACGAGGAAGCATAATTACTCCATGAATAACGTCCTACGAGAAAGCATAGATACTCCATGAATGTATTGTCCTACGAGGAAGCATAATTACTCAATGAATAATGTCCTACGAGAAAGCATAGATACTCCATGAATAATGTCCTACGAGGAAGCATAGATACTCCATGAATAATGTCCTACGAGGAAGCATAATTACTCCATGAATAATGTCCTACGAGGAAGCATAGATCCTCCATGAATAATGTCCTACGAGGAAGCATAGATACTCCATGAATAATGTCCTACGAGAAAGCATAGATACTCCATGAATAATGTCCTACGAGGAAGCATAATTACTCCATGAATAATGTCCTACGAGAAAGCATAGATACTCCATGAATGTATTGTCCTACGAGGAAGCATAATTACTCCATGAATAATGTCCTACGAGAAAGCATAGATACTCCATGAATGTATTGTCCTACGAGGAAGCATAGATACTCCATGAATAATGTCCTACGAGGAAGCATAATTACTCCATGAATAATGTCCTACGAGGAAGCATAGATACTCCATGAATAATGTCCTACGAGGAAACATAGATACTCCATGAATAATGTCCTACGAGGAAGCATAGATACTCCATGAATAATGTCCTACGAGGAAGCATAGATACTCCATGAATGTATTGTCCTACGAGGAAGCATAATTACTCCATGAATAATGTCCTACGAGAAAGCATAGATACTCCATGAATGTATTGTCCTACGAGGAAGCATAGATACTCCATGAATAATGTCCCACGAGGAAGCATAATTACTCCATGAATAATGTCCTACGAGGAAGCATAATTACTCCATGAATAATGTCCTACGAGAAAGCATAGATACTCTATGAATAATGTCCTACGAGGAAGCATAGATACTCGATGAATGTATTGTCCTACGAGGAAGCATAGATACTCTATGAATGTTTTGCCTTATAAGGAAGCATAAATACTTCATGAATGTATTGTCCTAGGAGGAAACATAGATACTCCATGAATAATGTCCTACGAGGAAGCATAATTACTCCATGAATAATGTCCTACGAGAAAGCATAGATACTCCATGAATAATGTCCTACGAGGAAGCATAATTACTCCATGAATAATGTCCAACGAGGAAGCATAGATACTCCATGAATAATGTCCTACGAGAAAGCATAGATACTCCATGAATAATGTCCTACGAGGAAGCATAATTACTCCATGAATAATGTCCTACGAGAAAGCATAGATACTCCATGAATAATGTCCTACGAGGAAGCATTGATACTCCATGAATAATGTCCTACGAGGAAGCATAATTACTCCATGAATAATGTCCTACGAGGAAGCATAGATACTCCATGAATAATGTCCTACGAGAAAGCATAGATACTCCATGAATAATGTCCTACGAGGAAGCATAGATACTCCATGAATAATGTCCTACGAGAAAGCATAGATACTCCATGAATAATGTCCTACGAGGAAGCATAATTACTCCATGAATAATGTCCTACGAGAAAGCATAGATACTCCATGAATAATGTCCTACGAGGAAGCATTGATACTCCATGAATAATGTCCTACGAGGAAGCATAATTACTCCATGAATAATGTCCTACGAGGAAGCATAGATACTCCATGAATAATGTCCTACGAGGAAGCATAGATACTCCATGAATAATGTCCTACGAGGAAGCATAGATACTCCATGAATAATGTCCTACGAGAAAGCATAGATACTCCATGAATAATGTCCTACGAGGAAGCATAATTACTCCATGAATAATGTCCTACGAGAAAGCATAGATACTCCATGAATAATGTCCTACGAGGAAGCATAGATACTCCATGAATAATGTCCTACGAGGAAGCATAGATACTCCATGAATGTATTGTCCTACAAGGAAGCATAGATACTCCATGAATGTATTGTCCTACAAGGAAGCATAGATACTCCATAAATGGGAAAGTTCATGTATCGGAGTAATGTCTGCAGCTAGAGGCATCACCCCGGTACCGGCGTCCATAGCCAACGGTCGGCTGTTTTGTAATGACAACCGATGTGGCTGAGAAGCCGCTCGGCTGTCATTACAAGGAGCAGGAGGGGACGTTCCCCCCCCCCCCCTCTCCCGCCGCCTTCCGCAGCTCACCCGGGTCTCCCGTCCCACAGGGCAACCAGCCTGCACGGCCGCCGAAGACTCATTCGGCTCTCCATGTAAAAACCCGGAAGTGATGTCATGATATCACTTCCGGGTACTCGGCACCAAATAAAAAAAAAAAACGACAGCATTCAAAGCAGCCAAACTTGGCGTTTTAGGTGCAGAGGAGGGGTTTGGGGTCTTTTAGATCCCCACATCCCTCCACAAGAGTACCGATACGCGATGACCAAAATATCGGTGACAATATCGGCCTATCACTACTGAATACAGATACATTTTTGATCGCTGGGTTGATTTTTGCTTTCTAATGCAGATTGTATTTCAGGTAATTGTCAGATCCCTATAGCCGATTCCTTCAGAAATCCTCCCCCCTTCCTAAAATCAATATTCCCCTGAACTGCTTCTCTATCAGTTCTGTGAGAGGGATTGATAAGCGGTTCTTCCCACCTGCTGGGTTGTAAAGCCAAGCGCTAAACGCCTGTGAGTGCGCAGCCTAAGGCGGACAGTGGCTGGAGTGTTGTACCCTGCTGGGTATTTACTAACAGGACAATCAGCGCTGTCACTTCAGCAGAGATCAGGGGGGGGGGGAGGGGATGTGCGGAGACACAGCTGAGATTCATTATTGTGGACTGACAGCTGATTGAGATCCCCGCTCTCGTCAGCCAACTTCCCGCTGTCATGTTCCCTCTTCAACCCGCTGATATTTAGAGCCGCCGAGCTGCTTATAGACTTGTTGTAGGGTGACAAGTAAAATAAATAAATGTGGAGAGGGAGCGAGCGGGGCCCACCTGTCACCGCATCCCCCGCTCCTGTCACCCCGCTCTGTAATAAGCCGCTCCTTATTATGCATGTGTTGTGCTAATTATTTGTTTGATAGCGGCCTGTCACCGCAGACGGTAAACACATGTACTCCGCGCACAGAGCGCCAGATAAAGTAATCACCATATTGGGGATAAAAATAGAAAAATAATTCAATACCGAGAAATAACGCGTGTGACAGCAAAACCGGGAGAGGAGCCTGTGCACCTCGTACCTCGTCTGTCACCGTCCGCTCATTGATCACTATCTGATTATTCTCTAATAACCTGAGCAGGCCCCCCCCCCCCGCAGTGTTCCCAATATAAACCTGAGACCCCCCCCCACTCCTCCACCTGACACCCCCCCACTCCACCTAAGAGCCTCCACCTGAGCCCCCCCACTCCTCCACCTGAGACCCCCCACTCCTCGACCTGAGACCCCTCCCACTCCTCGACCTGAGACCCCTCCACTCCTCCACCTGAGACCCCCCCACTCCTCAACCTGAGACCCCCCCACTCCTCCATCCCCACTCCTCCACCTGAGACCCCCCCTCCACTCCTCCACCTGAGACCCCCCCTCCACTCCTCCACCTGAGACCCCCCCACTCCTCCACCTGAGACTCCTCCACCTGAGACCCCCCCACTCCTCAACCTGAGACCCCCCCACTCCTCCACCCCCACTCCTCCACCTGAGACTCCCCCTCCACTCCTCCACCTGAGACCCCTCCACTCCTCCACCTTAGACCCACCCCACTCCTCTACCTGAGACCCCCCAGTCCTCCACCTGAGACCCCCCTCCCCACTCCTCCACCTGAGACCCTTCCCCACTCCTCTACCTGAGACCCCCCCACTCCTCCTCATGACACCCCCACTCCTCCACCTTAGATCCCCCCCACTCCTCCACCTGAGATCCCCCCACTCCTCAACCTGAGACCCTCCCCACTCCACCCCCACTCCTCCACCTGAGATCCCCCCACTCCTCCACCTAAGTCCCCCCCACTCCACCTGAGACCCCTCCACTCCTCCACCTGAGACCCCCCACTCCTCCACCTGAGACCCCCCACTCCTCAACCTGAGACCCCCCCACTCCTCCACCCCCACTCCTCCACCTGAGACTCCCCCTCCACTCCTCCACCTGAGACCCCTCCACTCCTCCACCTTAGACCCACCCCACTCCTCTACCTGAGACCCCCCAGTCCTCTACCCGAGACCCCCCCACTCCTCTACCTGAGACCTCCCTCCTCCACCTGAGACCCACCTCCCCACTCCTCCACCTGAGACCCTGCCCCACTCCTCTACCTGAGACCCCCCCACTCCTCCTCATGACACCCCCCACTCCTCCACCTTAGATCCCCCCACTCCTCCACCTTAGATCCCCCCACTCCTCCACCTGAGATCCCCCCACTCCTCCACCTAAGTCCCCCCCCACTCCTCAACCTGAGATCCCCCCACTCCTCCACATTAGATCCCCCACTCCTCCACCTGAGACCCCTCCACTCCTCCACCTGAGATCCCCCCACTCCTCCACCTAAGTCCCCCCCCCACTCCTCCACCTAAGTCCCCCCCCCCACTCCTCCACCTGAGACCCCTCCACTCCTCCACCTGAGACCCCTCCACTCCTCCACCCTAGACCCCCCCACTCCTCCACCTGAGACCCCTCCACTCCTCCACCTGAGACCCCTCCACTCCTCCACCTGAGACCCCTCCAGTCCTCCACCTGAGACCCCTCCACTCCTCAACCTGAGACCCCCCCCACTCCTCCACCCCCACTACTCCACCTGAGACCCCCCCACTCCTCCACCTGAGACCCCCCCACACTCCTCCACCTGAGTCCCCCCCCCACTACTCAACCTGAGACCCCCCCACTCCTCCACCTGAGACCCCCCCACTCCTCCACCTGAGACCCCCCTGACTCCTCCACCTGAGACCCCTCCACTCCTCAACCTGAGACCCCTCCACTCCTCAACCTGAGTCCCCCCACTCCTCCACCTGAGTCCCCCCCCCCCCACTCCTCCGTCCTGAGACCCCCCCCCACTCCTCCGTACATCATAATGACCTTTCATCCAATCCCCTAATATTCCTAATATATATACATAGAGTGTGCTGGAGGACTCTGCTTCTTCCTCTATAACTCTCCTCTCCTGAAATACTCTGCACTGCTGGTTCTCTCTATTCTTTGTACGTCTCTTGTCACATTTTATTGTTTAGAAAGGAGAGAAGTGTCAGACGATCGATCGGAGTCCCGGCAGGTGTGGAGTTCTTCCATTCAGCAGACAGAGTAGATCTGGCGCCGGTATTCTGGGGCGCTGACCCTCATTGTTAGGAGAAGCTGCAGAGCTGAGAATTTTCTTCTATTACTATGTATATAAATCGCACTCCTAGCACTGCGCTCGGCCGCCCCTCCTGGGGGATGGGGGGGGGGGGGTCACTGATGGTGAAATTTGTTATCTAAATATGTTAGCTGTCGGTATCCCCCCCTGCGCCCCCCCTTTATTTTACTTCCATCCCCCACCCTCCCCCGGCTGCCAGCACCAGGTACCAGATGGACATTAACCTGCTTTGATTACTTGCAAGACGGCGACATTAATTTTTGATACTCTGAGACCACCGGAGAGATGGAATTCAATTACATCTTCTCCGCTCCCCCGCCCGCCCCTCCCCCCCCATCACACATCCGCTGAAAGACACCAAAACCTGTTGAAAATTCAAAGCCCCCATTTTACCGTGCTGACCCCCGGGATAATTAGGGTTAAACTGATAAGCTATCACCTCGCTGACACGTTTTTAGCTTCTTGTGTTTGCACGGGAGGAGACAATGGAGGAGGGAGGCGGCAATCCACACAGGGCTGTCACTCTTCAGGAGGAGATAAAGGTGTTACAATTCAGATAACATTCTCTCTTCTCTCTGCTATTGTTGTTCAATTAGTGTTTCCTTTCTGCCCCTCCGATCCCCCCCCCCCCGCCGCAGTATTTCACTCCATGCCAGGCCGTGTTAATGATGCCCTGCTAAGTGTGAGCTCAGATAGGACGGTGCAAGAGTTTCCCGCACAATACGGGGCCATCCATCACCCAATCACCACCGCCTCCCATAGGGCGAGCGATAAGGAGAGGCCGGCATTTATCACCGAGTGTTATTTCCTGCCACGGATACCCCCCCCCCCCACTCCCATCTATGAATAAAACCTTCCTGCAATGGATACCCCCCCAACTCCCATCTATGAATAAAATCCTCCTGCAATGGATACCCCCCCCCCCAACTCCCATCTCTGAATAAAATCCAGATAATCCGAAAAAAGCAAATTTTAAAGCGTAAACCCACTTTTGTTGAGAAACCCCCCCCCCCCCCCCTCCCAATTCCCATCTATTAATAAAATCACAAAATTTAAAGCGTAACTCCACTTTTGTTGAGGAAAAAAAAAAACCATCCCCCCCCCCAAACTCCCATCTGTGAATAAAATCCAAATAATCTGAAAAACGCAAAATTTAAAGCGTGACTCCACTTTTCTTAAGGAAAAAAAAAAAAAAAAACATGACTGACTTGATGCACGCAGCCAGAAGGACCAGAGCTGGAGGCAGGCACAGGTCAGCTAATGCAGGTGCAGGTATGAGAACCAGGGCAAGGTCAAACAGTCCAAGTCATAGGGCAAGCTTCCGTGCCATTCAGTGTCATCCAGTGCCATCCGGGGCCATTCAGAGTCATCCAGTGCCATCCGGGGCCATTCAGTGCCATCCGGGGCCATTCAGTGCCATCCGGGACCATTCAGTGTCATCCAGTTCCATTTGGGGCCATTCAGTGTCATCCAGTGCCATCTGGGGCCATTCAGTGTCATCCAGTGCCATCTGGGGCCATTCAGTGTCATCCAGTGCCATCTGGGGCCATTCAGTGTCATCCAGTGCCATCTGGGGCCATTCAGTGTCATCCAGTGCCATCGGGGGCCATTCAGTGTCATCCAGTGCCAGTGCCATCCGGCGCCATTCAGTGTCCTCCTGTTCCAATCTGGGCCATTCAGTGTCATCCTGTGCCATCTGGGGCCATTCAGTGTTCTCCCGTGCCATCCAATGTCACCTGGTGTCATCTCTTGTCATTCAGTGTCACCCGGTGCCATCCCGTGCCATCCAGTTAAGGTTTACATTTGCTTCACCTAGTAATACTAAAGTCTAATTTTTTCAGGTAAAAATAACAAAGGTTTTCTCTTTCGGTCGCGGACGGACACGGCTCCATGTCTTCTAGACCATTGGGCTTATGCTGCTCTCTCTGCAGGAGTAGGACTAGGCGAAAACAATTTTGGTTCCGCTCCTGAGGCTCCAGGGAGGTAAACCATCACTTCCTTTCTGCCTCGTCAGGAGTAAGGACCTGGCTCTCTGCTGGGATCTGCGGTCATGGCATTTTTCCCTTTATCTTTATTATTTTTGTTCCTGTGTGAACTACAATCAACAGCTGGACTGGGCGACGCACTGGATATCCTAGATCCTTACGGTTTTCCAAGTCTGGCCTGTGAGCGCGACCCAACTATTAGCTCCACGCTAGGTTGGCTGTGACATAGCCCCACTGGACGAGGGCTGGCCAGGGAGTGAAACACCTTGCGAGGTCGCATAGCCCTGGTCACGACAGCAGTTGCAGCGTACCTTGGGCTGCAGCACCCCCATTCCAAGATGGTCCGGTTGACTGCTGGGAGTGGTGCCTGCCTAATGCCTCCTTTCTTTGGGAATTCCTGAGGGGGCCGCGGGCCCTCCCTGGGGATGGTAGGCCCCCCTCTGTGTCCTTCCTCCCCTCACATTTTCCCCCTCTCCCTAGCAGAGTTCCCCATGCATCGGTCACCCTCCCCTGCCCCCTGTCTCCCCCCCCCTTAAACCCCTTTTGGGGGGCACGGGTGTGTTTTTGGGTGGGGGACTTCACTGGTGCTGGGATGGAGAGTGGTGGGTGTGTGTTGCTGACGGCCCCCTTTTGGGGGTGCCTGTTCCTTTTGTTGCTGCAGGGGGGGGTCCCTGGGGGGGATTCCTCCTGGTGGATTCTTATTTCCCTGGGGTCCCGCACAGTGCCGTGTGAAACCGCCGTTTTGCAGTGGATGATGTTCGCTGGCTTTTACGGCCATGTTTGTGTAGTCCCGCGGCCATGTTTTGGGTTTCCCATTGAAGCTAGCAGGGGCCATTTTCTTGTAGACCGAGTGCGGTGATGTGCTGCGGGGGTCTCTAGTGTCAGTGTCGTCACTTCCTCTTCCTCTTTGATCGCAGTGTGGCAGGTTATTTGGCGCTGTTCAGCTCTGGGGTGGAGAGTGATAGTGGGTATACGATCCTTCCTCTGCTATATACAGCGCTGCGGGTGCGCTGATTCTTCTGGTGCTCCAGCAGTGTCCGGGGGGGGGGGTTCTTTTAAAAAAAAAAAAAGTATGAAACATTTTTTTGTGCACGCCATTGTTCCGACTGACCATGGAGCCTCTGGAACATGTGTCACTACCTGACCCCACTCCTTGAAGCTGCAGGGCCCTCTGGGTCTCAGTCTGTCCTGGTGGCCATGACAGCGGCCCTGCATTCACTTGTATCTAAGGTTGATATGGCCCGGCAAAGGGGACCTAGCAAGAAGCGCCCCCCCCCCCCACCTTTACCTGTATCCTCTCCCTCCTCAGTCTGAGGTGGATTGGGCTGCCGATGACGAGTGTCAGCCCACTGGGTCTGCGTCCACGCACCCTGAGTGCTCTAACAGTGAGGATGAGTCCTCGCCCTCCGCCGCACTTGAAAAGGCGCTGGTGGAGGCCTTAATTTTTTCAGTGCGGGAAACCTTAAAGTTGGAGGATTCAGCTGATGCTGGTGCAGTTTGGCACCCGCAGATCTTCCAAGGTGACAAAGGTGTTTCCCTTTCCTGCCTATTTTGACGAGATTGTCACTAGTCAGTGGGGTTCCCCCGAAACGCATAGTTCTGTCACCTTTTTAGTCGCTATTACTTCTGCACGTAGGGTGTCGGAGTTGGCTGCGTTGTCCTGTCGGTCACCTTACCTGGTGGTTCACAGGGACAAAGTGATGTTGTGACCCTTTAGGCGTTCCTTCCTAAGGTGGTCTCGGGGGTTTCAATTGAATGAAGATATTGTGTTACCGTCCTTATGTCCTAAGCCGAAACATCCTAAAGAAATTGCTTTACATTCCTTGGATGTGGTTAGGGCGATTCGGGTGTACCTAGCGGTGACTTAATCGATTCAGAAATCCAATTCTTTGTTTTTTACGGGTGGACCTCGTAAGGGGCCGGTCACGTCTGATGCGACCATTTCCAGATGGATCAGGCAGACGGTGGTGCAGGCCTATTCTCTTAGGGGGCAGGTTCCTCCATTCCCTGTCAAGGCGGATTCTACAAGGGCGCTCAGTGCCTCCTGGGCCTTCCATCATCAGGCGTCAGTGATTCAGGTGTGCAAGGCGGTTACATGGTCGTCTGTACACATATTCACAAAGTTTTATAAGGTGAATGTACTTGCATCTTTGATTGCTGCAAAGTTTTGAAGGCTGCGGTTGCAGAGGCTCCCGCCTCTTGAGGGTGAAAATGTTTCCTGGTGGTGAGCTCCAGTTGTTCCTGGTGGTGAGCTCCAGTTGTTCCTGGTGGTGAGCTCCAGTTGTTCCTGGTGGTGAGATCCAGTTGTTCCTGGTGGTGAGCTCCAGTTGTTCCTGGTGGTGAGCTCCAGTTGTTCCTGGTGGTGAGATCCGGTTGTTCCTGGTGGTGAGCTCCGGTTGTTCCTGGTGGTGAGCTCCGGTTGTTCCTGGTGGTTGAGCTCCAGTTGTTCCTGGTGGTTGAGCTCCAGTTGTTCCTGGTGGTTGAGCTCCAGTTGTTCCTGGTGGTTGAGCTCCAGTTGTTGTTCCTGGTGGTTGAGCTCCAGTTGTTGTTCCTGGTGGTGAGCTCCAGTTGTTGTTCCTGGTGGTGAGCTCCAGTTGTTGTTCCTGGTGGTGAGCTCCAGTTGTTGTTCCTGGTGGTGAGCTCCAGTTGTTGTTCCTGGTGGTGAGCTCCAGTTGTTGTTCCTGGTGGTGAGCTCCAGTTTTTGTTCCTAGTGGTGAGCTCCAGTTTTTGTTCCTAGTGGTGAGCTCCAGTTTTTGTTCCTAGTGGTGAGCTCCAGTTTTTGTTCCTAGTGGTGAGCTCCAGTTTTTGTTCCTAGTGGTGAGCTCCAGTTGTTCCTGGTGGTTGAGCTCCAGTTGTTCCTGGTGATGAGCTCCAGTTGTTCCTGGTGGTGAGTGCCAGTTGTTCCTGGTGGGCGAGCTCCAGTTGTTCCTGGTGGGCGAGCTCCAGTTGTTCCTGGTGGGCGAGCTCCAGTTGTTCCTGGTGGCGAGCTCAAGTTGTTCCTGGTTGGCTATGTTTAGCTATGTTTTTTCCCACCCCTCATGTTGATACTGCTTTGGGACATGCCAATGGTCTAGAACAGTGGTCCTCAACCCTGGTCCTCGGGGCCCACTAACAGGCCAGGTTTGCAAGATAACTGAAATACATCCCAGGTGATAAAAAAAAAAAATAATTTGCTGCTCAGTGATTGCAATACTCTAGTCTGCATTTCCCCAAGGGAATACTTAAAATCTGGCCTGTTAGTGGGCCCTGAGGACCAGGGTTGAGGACCACTGGTCTAGAAGACATAGAGCTGTGTCCTTCAACCCTCTGTTGGGTTGAGTTTTGTATTCTTCTGACATTGCTTGTTAGAAACTAAAGTCCTATAGCAGGAAGTGATGGTTTACCCCCTGGGACTGCCTCAGGGGTGTAGCCAAAATTGTTTCCGCCTAGTCTTACTCCTGAAGAGAGAGCAACATAAGCCCAAGGATCTAAGAAGACATGGAGCCGTGTCTGTCAGTGAACCTCAGAGAAAAGGACTTTACGGTAAAACTAAAATCCAGTTATACTTTCTTCCTCTGTGTTGTGGTTTTGCACAGAGCAGCCTGGATCCTCCTTTTCTCTGGTCCCTCTTCGATGCTCCTGGCCCCTCCCTCCTGTTGAGTGCCCCCACAGCAAGCAGCTTGCTATGGGGGCATCCGAGCCGCAGCTGCCTGTGTCCATTCGGACATGGAGCCACGGCCTGTCCCCGCCCCCTTTCTCTCATCATTGGCTGACTGACTTTGATTGACAGCAGTGGGAGCCAATGGCGCCGTTGTCTCTGCCAGTGAGGAGGGGAGTTCCCAGCAGCTGACACACTCCTGCAACATGGCTGGATGTAGATGGGGCTCAGGTAAGTATTAGAGGGGCTGCTGCATACAGAACAATTTTTATCCTAATGCACAGAATGCACCTTCTGCCTTTACAACTCCAGTTCACACCAGCGGACCGATTGGTTCCGCCTGTCAGTTTTTCAGACGGACCCGATCGCACCCCCCATTGAATTCTATGGGGTGGCATATCCACTGACACTCATCTGCATCTGATCCGGGCCACTAAAAACAAACGGATTGCGATACGTTGATCAGATGACAATTGGATGGAAACAGACATCCAACCGCCCCATAGAGGAGAGCGGCTGTGTCTGCATAGCGGAGCGGACACGGACCTGTCATCCGCCTGCTCAGCGGGAATCAGCAGAGAGATTAGATTGCAGGGGGATCCGCTCCGTCTGTGGGAATCAGCAGAGAGATTAGATTGCAGGGGGATCCGCTCCGTCTGTGGGAATCAGCAGAGAGATTAGATTGCAGGGGGATCCGCTCCGTCTGTGGGAATCAGCAGATAGATTAGATTGCAGGGGGATCCGCTCCGTCTGTGGGAATCAGCAGAGAGATTAGATTGCAGGGGGATCCGCTCCGTCTGTGGGAATCAGCAGAGAGATTAGATTGCAGGGGGATCCGCTCCGTCTGTGGGAATCAGCAGAGAGATTAGATTGCAGGGGGATCCGCTCCGTCTGTGGGAATCGGCAGAGAGATTAGATTGCAGGGGGATCCGCTCCGTCTGCGGGAATCAGCAGAGAGATTAGATTGCAGGGGGATCCGCTCCGTCTGCGGGAATCAGCAGAGATTAGATTGCAGGGGGATCCGCTCTGTCTGTGGGAATCAGCAGAGAGATTAGATTGCAGGGGGATCCGCTCCGTCTGCGGGAATCAGCAGAGAGATTAGATTGCAGGGGGATCCGCTCCGTCTGTGGGAATTAGCAGAGAGATTAGATTGCAGGGGGATCCGCTCCGTCTGCAGGAATCAGCAGAGAGATTAGATTGCAGGGGGATCCGCTCCGTCTGAAAGGGGCCTTATTGTTAGTTTTAGCACTATCTGCTCCCACCCCCAGGATAAGTACTCACTGCTATTTATTTCATTTAACAAAACTGAAGAGCATTATGTTCAGTAATCTCTTTACAAAGCAGCTTTCTTGAAGCGCCCTTCAGCTGGAAGTGTCCAATGCAGATATTCACCTCCCTGGCGGTCTGTGAATGGCCGTATTTTCGAATGTCAAAGCAGTACATTGTTTTGCATGGAAATCTGTTGTTTGATATTGTAGGCCTGTAATTCTTAGGATTAAAACGTTAAATAATTTTTATTCACTTTTACTAATTTAAGGAATAAAAGTGCAGCCAGGTGAAATGGTTTGATACATTGTAATCTGTTAGGATTACATTACTGTATCTTTTTATGTTTTGTGTACTTTTTTGAATTTCCCGCCCGGTTTCGCCCCACTGCGTCGCGGCGCTCGCAGGGAAGGGAACCCGGAAGACGGATGCCGGCATCGGCCAGAGGACACAGCGGGAGGACATCAGGGCATCAAAGGGACAAGGTAAGTTTCACTGCAGGGTAACCCCATGGGATTTGTAATTCCACAACAGCCAGAGGGCCACAGGTTCAGCACCCATGCTCTACAGGGTAATAAGGTGGTAGGTGCTGGTACACAGCTCAGCAGGTATCACAGAGGTGATGGTATGCAGCTTAGCAGATACCAAAGAGGTGATGGTATACAGTTCAGCAGGTATCACTGAGGTGCTGGTATACAGCTCAGCAAGTGCCACAGAGGTGCTGGTCTACAGCTCAGCAGGTATCACTGAGGTGATGGTCTACAGCTCAGCAGGTATAACAGAAGTGCTGGTACACCGCTAAGCAGGTATCATAGAGGTGCTGGTCTACAGTTTAACAGGTATAACAGAGGTGCTGGTCTACAGCTCAGCATGTATCAGCTCAGCAGGTATCATAGAGGTGCTGGTACAAAACTCAGCAGGTTATACAGAGGTGCTGGTACACAACTCAGCAGGTTATACAGAGGTGCTGGTCTACAGCTCAGCAGGTACCACTGAGGTGCTGGTATACAGCTCAGCAGGTATCACAGAGGTGCTGGTATACAGCTCAGCAGGTTATGCAGAGGTGCTGGTATACAGCTCAGCAGGTATCACGGAGATGCTGGTATACAGCTCAGCAGGTACCACAGAGGTGCTGGTATACAGCTCAGCAGGTACCACAGAGGTGCTGGTATACAGGTATCGCAGAGCTGCTGAAAGCACCCAAAACAGCCTGTACACTTTACCCCGTGCTGTAAAGCCAGTGGTATCTCTTGGTGTCTTGCAGGTCTTCTTTAAAGCTGAAGGCCGGGCACAACACTTTTCTTTGTACATTCCTCATTAGCCACAAAGAATATAAATCCACTTTCCAAATGCCTCGTCAAACCGATATTATCTTGTAAAAGTAGCAGTGACATCATCATACTCTGAGCAGAGCTGTGGGAGGGACCCAGCAGACTACACCCACTAGAGAAAAACTACAGGGGGGGGGTGGGGTGGAGACCAGACCAGTCATCCTGCACAAGGAGAGAGAGCAGAGCCTGTGGGAGGTGCCTGGAAGGCTCCACCCACAACAGAAAACTACAGGAGGGGACTGAGACCAGACCAGTCCCACTGCACATGGAGAGAAAGCAGAGCTGTGGGAGGGGCCTGGAAGGCTCCACCCACAACAGAAAACTACAGGAGGGGACTGAGACCAGACCAGTCCCACTGCACATGGAGAGAAAGAAGAGCTGTGGGAGGGGCCTGGAAGGCTCCACTCACCACAGAAATATACAGGTGAGGGCGGAGACAACACCAGTCACCCTGCACAAGGAAAGAAAGAGCAGAGCCTTGGAAGGGGGAAAGCAGGCTCCACCCACTACAGAAAACTACAGGCCGGGGCGGAGACCACACCAGTCACCCTGCACAAGGAAAGAGAGAGCAGAGCCTTAGAAGGGGGAAAGCAGGCTCCACCCACTTTAAAAAAACTACAGGTGGGGAGGAGACAAGACCAGTCCTGCACAAGGAGAGAGAGAAAGCAGAGCCTTAGGAGGGGGAAAGCAGGCTCCACCCACTTTAAAAAAACTACAGGTGGGGAGGAGACAAGACCAGTCCTGCACAAGGAGAGAGAGAAAGCAGAGCCTTAGGAGGGGCATAGCAGGCTCCACCCACTACAGAAAACTGCACGAGGGGGAGGAGACAAGACCAGTCCTCCTTCACAAGGAGAGAGGGCAGCAGTGGGCGGTCTTTATTACAGGAAATCTCACTCTGGATTCCTGCACAGATCTGCACCGAGATTCATGAAGAAGTCACATGACCGATGAATTTATTATCCCAGAGTTCCCCTTTAAGAAAACTGTATACATTGTATGATGATGTCAGATATGCTGGAATTAGGTTTTGGGTTTATAGAACTGTTTAAAGCAGGGATCCTCAAACTACGTCCCTGCACCTGTTGGGGAACTACACATCCCATGAGGCATTGTAATACTCTGACATTCACAGACATGGCTAGGCATGATGGGAATTGTAGTTCCTGAACAGCTGGAGGGCCGTAGTTTGAAGACCCCTGGTTTAAAGCCTTTTAGTATCATAGAAATCCTATTCTGTCACTTTGTATCTTCGCTTCAGCTGACGAGGAACTAAAAGTCTCAGCAGATTCTGGATATTGTGCGATGTGATCCTTGTCCTGGGACATGCTGGGGTTTGTAGTTCCTCTGGCCGCCATGTTTTTTTTGTAATAAAGTATTGTTGTAGTATGAATGTAATGAATGGTATTGTGTGTTGGAATGGAGGGGGTGGGGAAGGGGTTAATGTCTGCCGATAATCCGTCTAACGGCGCTCTTGTCTCTCTTGTACCCGCAGGCTGCCGGGACAGTGTGAATATTTAGGACTGCAGGTCGCAGATTACTTCAAGCAGTGGATTAATCTGAAAAAGGTACTTTCTGCAGCAAATCCCTTTCTCTTCTCAATGTCTGAGTCCTCCGGGAGGCGCTCACCACACCGTGTCATTTGCATGGAAATGAAGTGTCATTTTTTTTTTCCCTCCCCTGGGGCCCCCGACAGGTTTTCCTATCGCCCTCTTATTGTGTCATGCTAATGGGAGTCTGACGCCGTTTAATTCCTCCGATTTCTGTGTGCGAACAAGTGCTAGGTCCTGGTTGTGACATACCGCTGAATAAAGCTCCGGAGGATATGGAGGGGGGGAGGGGGGGTTGGGTCTGGGAGGGGGGGGGACATGGGTTTGGAACACCCGTGCTGAAATCCAAAATTCAGTTTTACGACACCCGCCCGACCCTGATATCTTTTTGTATGTTCTTCCCATTTAATCTCATCCTGCGGGAGGATAAAGTCTCAATCACACCGGGTATGCTACATCCCACACCTGTGTGGGGGCCGGGTCTGCCTGCAGGGGGCGCACAAGAGTTCTGTGTATCCCTGTGCAGGCAGTCCATTCCATGTCAATTAGGGTACTGCATGGACATCAGAAGCCACCCATCATGTCAGAGTTCCCCCCCCCCCCTTTTTCATCAGAATTCCCTCATTAATTCAGAGGCACCCCTCCTTTTACATCAGAGCCCCCTTTTCACATTGGAAGACCCCCATTACTTCAGAGCCCCCTCCAATTTTAAATCAGAACCCCCGCTTCTATCAGAATTCCCCCATTACTTCGGAGGCCCCCTTCCTCCATTTACATCAGAGTACCCCAGTACATCAGAGCCCCCCTTTCACATCGGACGAGTCCTATTACTTGAGAACCCCCCCCCTCCCATCAGAATTGCCCCATTACTTCTGAGGCCCCCCTCCTCCATTCAAATCAGAGTACCCCAGTACATCAGAGTCCCTCTTTCACATCAGAAGACCCCCCCATTACTTCAGAGCCCCCTCCAATTTTAAATCAGAACCCCCCCATGTCCATCAGAATTGCCCCATTACTTCAGAGGCCCCCTTCCTCCATTCAAATCAGAGTACCCCAGGACATCATAGCACCCTTTCACAATGGAAAACCCCCATTACTTCAGAGCTCCTCCCCTTTCATCAGTACCCCATTTCCATCAGAATTCCCCCATTACTTCAGAGCTCCTCCCCTTTCATCAGTACCCCATTTCCATCAGAATTCCCCCATTACTTCAGAGCTCCTCCCCTTTCATCAGTACCCCATTTCCATCAGAATTCCCCCATTACTTCAGAGCCCCCTCTCCTTTCATATAAGAAACCCCTCTCCATCAGAATTCCCCCATTACTTCAGGGGCCTCCCTCCTCCATTCACATCAGAGTCCCCCTTTTACATTGGAAGCCCCCCCCCTCTTCCATCAGAGCCCCCCTTTTACGTTGGAAGCCACCCATTTTGTCAAAACCCACTCCCTTTTCATGAGTACCCCTCTTCCATCAGAATTCTCACACTACTTCAAAGGCCTCCTTCCTCCGTTCACACTAGAGCCCCCCATTACTTCAGAGCCCCTCCCCTTTCATCAGTACCCCACTTTAATCAGAACTTTCCCATTCCATCAGAGGCCCCCCCCTCCACATTAGAGTCCCCCGTCTATCAGTGCCTCCCTTTCACATCAAAAGCCCTCCCCCTTTCATCAGAGCCCCCCTTTTACATTGGAAGCCACCCATTAGGTCAGAGCTCGCTCCCCCCCCCCTTCATCAGTACCCCCCTTCCATCAGAATTCCCCCATTACTTCAGAAGCCCCCCCCCGCCGTTCACATCAGAGCCCCCCACTACTTCAGAGCCCCCTCTCCTTTCATCAGAGTCCTCTTTTCAAATCAGAGGTCCCCCATTTTACCAGAGTCCCCCTTTTACATCAGAACTTTGCCCCCTCTTCCATTAGAGTCCTGCTTTCACCTCAGAAGTCTCCCTTTACATCAGAGCCCCCCCTTCCATCAGAGCCCCCTTTCCTTTTAGAACCCCCCTCCCTCCATCAGAGTCCCCCTTTCACATCAGAAGGCCCCCTTTCATATCAGACCTCCCCCTCTTCCATCAGAGTCCCCCTTTTACACCAGAGCCCCTCTCTTGATATATGAGCCCCCTCTTTCACATCAGCAGCCCCCTTCACTTTAGAGTTACACTTTCACATCAGAGCCCTCTCTTCACATAAGAAGCCCCCATCGCATCAGAATTGCTGTAGGCCGGGTAGAATCTTGCAGCGGGGGTGGGTGTTTCCTGTGGACCATAGTTGGAGACCCCCGCTGAAGGTTATAATGAAAGCACAAAGCTGCTCTTCCATGTAGCCCAGCGCTGTCTTCCTCACACCTGAAGATTGCACTTCATTTCCTTCCTTCTATGCGGCCATCCTGGATTTGGGAGCCGGCTGTCACCTCCTGATAATCACAGCCGGCCCCCTGGTGATTTGTCTGTCATGGCGCCCCCTGGCAGGTGGTGTGCGCTTTGCTGAGGCAGCGAGGCTAAGTGACGGCTCCTGAAGGTGGCGATGGGCTGAAGACCCTGGTTACCCCGGTTTTCCTTGCTCTGAATGAGCACCAAGCCCCTGTCCTTGGGATCGCCCCACCCAGGGGGGGGCGGGGGGTGGGGGGGTGTAACAGAGCCGTACTCCCCTAGGTGTGGTATATGAAGGTAGAACTTACCAACAAATGTGAGGTACTTACCGAATACTGGGGGGGGGGGGGTTGGGGGACATGAGGGAGTGCAAAATATTGCAACATGGTCACATTTACATCTATACAGTGCCTTGAAAAAGTATTCATACCCCTTACAATTTTCCACATTCTGTCATGTTTTAACCAAAAATGTAAATGTGTTTTATTGGGATTTTATGTGATAGACCGACACAAAGTGGAAGGAAAATGATAAATGTATATGTGGGCGGCACTGGTAAAGGTCTTTCCTCTGTATTGAAAATGATAAATGGTTTTCAACATTTGTTACAAATAAATCTGTGAAAAGTGTGGGGGGGGGGCATTTGTATTCACCCCCTTTACTCTGATACCTCTAACTAAAATCTAGTGAAACCAATTGCCTTCGGAAGTCACCCAATTAGTAAATAGAGTCCACCTGTGTGTCATTTATTCTCAGTATAAATGCAGCTGTTCTGTGAAGCCCTCAGAGGTTTGTTAGAGAACCTTAGTGAATAAACAGCATCATGAAGGCCAAGGAACACACCAGACAGGGTGGGGATAAAGTTGTGGAGAAGTGTAAAGCAGGGTTAGGTTATAAAAAAAAAATCTCCCAAGCTTTGAACATCTCACAGAGCGCTGTTCAATCCATCATGGGAAAATGGAAAGAGTATGGCACAACTGCAACCCTACCAAGACATGGCCGTCCACCTAAACTGACCGGCCAGGCCCCTACCAAGACATGGCCGTCCACCTAAACTGACCAGCCAGGCACCTACCAAGACATGGCCGTCGTCCTAAACTGACCGGACGGGCAAGGAGAGCATTCATCAGAGAAGCAGCCAAGAGGCCCATGGGAACTCTGGAGGAGCTGCAGAGATCCACAGCTCAGGTGGGAGAATCTGTCCACAGGACAACTATTAGTCGTGCGCTCCACAAATCTGCCCTTTATGGAAGAGTGAGAAGAAGAAAGCCATAAGAAGTCCTGTTTGCAGTTTGGGAGAAGCCATGTGGGGGGCACAGCAAACGTGGAAGAAGGAGCTCTGCTCAGATCAGACCAAAATCCAACTTTTTGGCCTAAAAGTAAAACGCTATGTGTGGGGGAAAACTAACACTGCACATCACCCTGAACACACCATCCCCACTGTGAAACATGGTGGTGGCAGCATCTTGGTGTGGGGATGCTTTTCTTCAGCAGGGACAGGGAAGCTGGTCAGAGTTGATGGGAAGATGGATGGAGACAAATACAGGGCAATCTTGGGAGAAAACCTGTTAGAGTCTGCAAAAGACTTGAGACTGGGGCACGGAGGTTCCCCTTCCAGCAAGACAACGACCCGAAACATCCAGCCAGAGCTACAATGGAATGATTTACATCAGGGGTCTCAAAATATTTTAAACAAAGGGCCAGTTTATTATCCTTGAGACTTTAGGAGGGCCGGATTGTGGCCCGCAGGGGCAGTAAATGTCTCAGGCTCAGCATCATTGACAATAAATATGGCCTCAGGTTTGGTGGTCAATAGGAGAAAGGAGCAGTGCCCCTATTAGTAGGAGGAATAGTATCCCATCATTGGTATCGGTGGAAGAATTCAAAGAATAGTGCCTCATATCAGTGGGAAAAATAGTCCCCAGAGGGCCAGATAAAGACTAGCAAAGGGCCACATCTGGCCCTCGGGCCACAGTTTGGAGACTCCTGGTTTACATCAAAGCATATTCATGTGTTAGAATGGCCAAGTCACAGTCCAGACCTAAATCACATTGAGAATCTGTGGCAAGACTTGAAAATTGCTGTTCACAGACGCTCTCCATCCAATCTGACAGAGCTTGAGATATTCTGCAAAGAAGAATGGGCAGAAATGTCCTCTCTAGATGTGCAAAGCTGGTAGAGACATCCCCAAAAAGACTTGCAGCTGTAATTGCAGGAAAAGGCGCTTCTACAAAGTATTGACTCCGGGGGGTGAATACAAATGCAGCCACACTTTTCACAGATTTATTTGTATCATTTATCATTTTCCTTCCACTTCACAATTATGGCCACTTTGTGTCGGTCTATCACATAAAACCCCAATAAAATACATTTTTGGTTGTAACATGACAAAATGTGGGAAATTTTAAGGGGTGTGAATACTTTTTCTAGGCACTGTATCAGGAAACTTCTAAATGTCTGCAGATTGTCTTTCTCCGATGGCGTCCAGCTTCAGTAGCGATAGTGCTGATATACGCGTAATTCTACATTGCGGTTGTGGCTCCGACGTTTGTAAATTCCGCATCCACGGTGAGCCAGACGCGCTCGTCGTCTGCTGTCAGGACAGATCTGGATTGCGTTTGCTGCCTCCTCCTAAATGGGAAGTGAAGGCGCAGTCAGGCATTGCGCAGTTCACTGACCATTACCGAACGCCATTTGAAGTTCAGTAAACTTTTGCCGTAGCGGGGTGGCAGCTCGGAGCTGGCGGAGGAAGTAACCTGGGCCGCCGTGTAACGAAGAGCAGGGTGCCAAGCCTCCACCCACCTTTTCCCCTCCTCCGATCGTGACTCTTCCTTCCTGGAGGGCCAATTCCATTCCGCACTGGTCCGGAGGCTTCCGGCACAGACGCTGCCGCTATTCTAATGTGACGTGACAGGCGGTGACAGATGACAGGCCGAGGTCTGCGGTCTCTTTACTTGATGTGCAGTGAGCATTGTGCAGAGTGGTGCGCGCTCTCCCATAATGGAGGAACCCGAGTGTAAAGAAACCTCCGGAAGCCGGTGTTTAACCAGGAAAACAATAGCAATGCATCGGCCGTATTCCCATCCCCCCCACAACACACCTTTGGATAGAAAAGGTGAATCCTACACTGCACTTAGATTAACCACTTGAAGACCCGGCTTTTTCTGGCACTTTTTGTTTACAAGTTTAAATCCGTATTTTTGGCTAGAAAATTACTTAGAACCCCAAAATTTTATATATATATATATTATTTTTTTTAAAAAGACCCTAGGGAATAAAATGGCGGTTATTACAATTTTTTATATTACGCGGTATTTGCGCAGTGGTTTTTCAAACACAATTTTTCTTGAAAAAATACATTTTAATGAAGTAAAGAAAAACCAAAGCACAATAAATATATATATATATATATATATATATATATATATATATATATATATATATATATATATATATATATATATACCCCAGTTATGTGAAAGATGATGTTACGCCGAGAGAACAGGAACCTAACATGTCATGCTTTAAAATTGCACACGCTCGTGGAATGGCGACAAACTACAATACCTCAAAATCTCCATAGGCGACGTTTTCACTTCTTCATGCTGCGCTATAGCTGAAAGACACGGTGCGGACCTAAATTGCCAGGATGGCGTCCATTTACGTCCTCCTATGCATGAGCTGCCTGCGCGCTCCCTGAGGAGCACGCGCGGCTCGCTTTCTGTTCACCCCTTACCGTGTGATCAGCTGTCAGCCAATGACAGCTGATCACGTGATGTAAACAGCAACCGGCGATCAGCATTCCTTTTTTCCTCACGCGGTCAGCGTGAGAAGAAAAAAAAGCCGGTTGGCGGCTGCTGTCAGAGGGACATCAGTCCTGAAGAGGAAAAGCAACTGTGCCCATCAGCGCCACCTACCAGTGCAGGTCAGTGCCCATCAGTGTCACCTATCGTTGCCCACCAGTGTCACTTATTAGTTCCCACCAGTGCCACCTATCATTGCCAATCAGTGCTGCCTATCAGTGTCACCTATCACTGCCCATCAGTGCCTCCTACCAGTGGTAAAAATACAAGGTAAAGCTCTATCATGGAAAGAAGTCATATCTGAACGTGATCCAGAAAGGCCACCGCCTTCTCTGGGCCAAAGCTCATTATAAATGGTCTGTTGCAAAGTGGAAAACTGTTTAGTGGTCAGACAAATTTAAATTCAACATTTTTTTGGCAACCATGGGCACTGCATCCTCCGGACTAAAGAGGAGTGGGACCTTCTGGCTTGTTATCAGCGCTCAGTCCTCTGTCTTCTCTGGGCCATTTAAAAAGGTCTGTTGCAAAGTGTAAAACTGTTCTGTGGTTAGACTAATCAGAATTTGACATTCTTTTTTTTTTTTTTTTTGGCAACCATGGATGCTGAATTCTTTTTCGTAACCATGCGCACTGCGTCCTCTAGACTAAATAGGAGAAGGACCTTCCGGCTTGTTACCAGTGCTAAGCTCTCAGTCTCCTCTTGGCCAAAGCTCATAGAAAATGGTCTGTTGCAAAGTGGAAAACTGTTCTGTGGTCAGGCCAATCAAAATGTGACATTCTTTTTGACAACCATGGATGCTGCATCCTCTGGACTAAAGAGGAGAGGGACCTCCCTGCTTTTTATCAGAGCTTGGTTCCCAGTCTTCTCTGGGCCATTTAAAATGGTCTGTTGCAAAGTGGAAAACTTTACGTAGTGTCCCAACGTTTTGGAAATTGGGGTTGTAGGTTTCAGGTTTATATGACCTTTAATGTCTTTTGCTAACATAGTAGTAATATTCTGTAACCTTGTATCTTTGCTGGTATTTGTAGTTTCGCTGCTTCTGGAAAGCTCTGGGTTGCCTTTCTACATTTCAGGATTGTCATCGAGATTCCGCTTATATCTGTACAAAAATACATCCTGGTGATAAACACTCTCCCTATCAACGTGCAAGGTTCCCTCGCTCTGCGTTTGTGTTCCTGTTTTCATGCGATTTTATAGTTTGTCCTCTTCATACGGCATCCTGAGGTGTAAAGAGACCGCAGACAAATCTCGGCAAAGAGATCCGTCCCTCGTTCAGCCTGGGAGCCGCTCTTAATTACGGATGTTTATTAGCGCTCGGGTCTGACGCGTTAATTAATAAGACAATGCTGGATAGCACCTCCAGTAAACATAATCACACAAAATTAATACGCGATTATAAGGGCGAGCGCTCTGCGGATGAAATGATGTAACGGAGTAAATGATTTAATTAATATCTAATTGCAGCGTAAACATAATTACAGGTAATGAGTGTATAAGTATATGGTGATACGAGCCCGTCTACGAGGTAATTAGACGCACGGGTGGAAATTTGTCGCCGTCTTCCCCCCTTGGCAGATGGATTTTCGTACAAATCCGGCTAATTTTCAATTAGAGATAAAAAAACCTCTCACCCGACAGAAGTGCTCCAGAACAATACACGGTGGGTCGGCACGCGAAGAGACCTGTGAAAATACGCCAGGAAAGGTCGAAATAAATTAGAGCGTTATTTTATTTTTCTTTTTTTCATATCCTTTTTTTTTTTTTTTTTTCCTTTTTGAAAGATGAAATGAGACCTGGCCTCTTTTTTTCTTCTTAAATACGCCTCAGAGAAAAAAAAAACGTGGGCTCTGAAATTTCTTTTCATTCCCGGCTTTCGTCTTGTTAACATGTGTTGCCTTTGGGGTAATCAGGGAAAAAATATTATGTCCTTTCACAATTACCAGGTTTCCGAATATTAAAATGTCTCAGCACATAGGCACTGTTAGTTTGATTGGTATTCTAACCTTTGACTATCGCATAAAGTGAGCCGCGCTTTCAGCCAATATTGCTGGGCTGAAATTTAATTCCGAAATGATTCCAGATAATAGGCGGCCGGGTAATATATGCATGAGAGGGATATTATGTTTGGGACGGATGCAGCAGGGCCAGGGACTCGGCAGTTGAGTAATAGCCCACAGTCACTTATAATGTGTGGGCCAGGAATATCTGACTGTCACGAGTGCGATAGGAAGCGTTAAATCAAAACGCCGGGGCGGCCCGAGCCAAACCGAGCCAGCCGCTGCGTCTACGACATGGACCTTTTTTCCTTTTTCTTATTCTCTACTTGGTGTTCTGAGTTGGGGAGGTTAATACCGACGCCGACTGTATATCCTGAAGATCAGTCGAGGAGCTGGTGACAAGGTGAAATAAACACCGCACCTCTTACATCTCCATTTTCACCTGCTGGAGGCGATTGTCGACCCGGCGCGGTGTTGCTCTGGGAACCTGAAGTCGTCCTCCCTCTTGTCGCTCTTCCATTTTTATATATTGCTTATTTGTGACCAAAGGGCAAAGAAAGATTCAGTTCAGCGGAATGTTGCCAAATTGCTCTTTTATAAAAGCAAACGGAAAAAAAAAAATATGCTTTTGTTTGAATCCCTCGCCGTTTTTAGGCATTATTAGAGAGATCTAAAAATCTTTTTATTACAGGTGGGAGACGGTGCTGGACTGACTTACTCGGTTGGAGGTCTGTGAGTGGGTGATGGTGGGGGCGTGTTGGGAGAGTTCGCACCCGATTAATCCAGCCCAAGTTGACAGAAAGGTGGCGATGAGCCCTTTTAAGGGACTTGGGCTGCTACCTCTGAATGTGGCCTCGAGGTCATTTCCACTTATACTCGTTAGGGTCGGTAAAGGTAAAAGGAGCGCCCGGTATCTAATTAGAAGTAAAATAGAGGTGAATATATAGTCCTTTAATTGAAAGTGGCAAAGCATGATAAAACCAACGCGTTTCAGGGGAACAGACGACCCCCCCCCCTTCTTCAGGGCTATCAAAGACAAAAAAAAGACGTACAAAAACATATACAGTATCTCACAGAAGTAAGTACACCCCTCACATTTTTTGTAAATATTTTATTCTATCTTTTCATGTGACAACACTGAAGAAATGACACTTTGCTACAATGTAAAGTAGTGAGTGTACAGCTTGTATAACAGTGTAAATTTACTGTCCCCTCAAAATAACTCAACACACAGCCATTAATGTCTAAACTGCTGGCACCAAAAATGTCCAAATTGGGCCCAAAGTATCAATATTTTGTGTGGCCACCATTATTTTCCAGCACTACCTTAACCCTCTTGGGCATGGAGTTCACCAGAGCTTCACAGTTTGCCACTGGAGGTCCTCTTCCACTCCTCCATGACGACATCATGGAGCTGGTGGATGTTGGAGACCTTGCGCTCCTCCACCTCCGGTTTGAGGATGCCCCACAGATGCTCAATAGGGTTTAGGTCTGGAGACATGCTTGGCCAGTCCATCACCTTTACCCTCAGCTTCTTTAGCAAGGCAATGGTCATCTTGGAGGTGTTTGGGGTCGTTATGTTGGAATACTGCCCTGCGGCCCAGTCTCTGAAGGGAGAGGATCATGCTCTGCTTCAGTATGTCACAGTACATGTTGGCATTCATGGTTCCCTCAATGAACTGTAGCTCCCCAGTGCCGGCAGCACTCATGCAGCCCCAGACCATGACACTCCCACCGCCATGCTTTACTGTAGGCAAGACACACTTGTCTTTGTACTCCTCACCTGGTTGCCCCCACACACGCTTGACACCATCTGAACCAAATAAGTATATCTTGGTTTCATCAGACCACAGAAGATGGTTCCAGTAATCCATGTCCTTAGTCTGCTTGTCTTCAGCAAACTGTTTGCGGGCTTTCTTGTGCATCATCTTTAGAAGAGGCTTCCTTCTAGGACAACAGCCATGCAGATCAATTTGATGCAGTGTGCGGCGTATGGTCTGAGCACAGACAGGCTAACCCCCCCCCCCTTCAACCTCTGCAGCATTGCTGGCAGCACTCATACGTCTATTTCCCAAAGACAACCTCTGAATATGACGCTGAGCACGTGCATTTAACTTCTTTGGTGGACCATGGTGAGGCCTGTTCTGAGTGGAACCTGTCCTGTTAAACCGCTGTATGGTCTTGGCCACCGTGCTGCAGCTCAGTTTCAGGGTCTTGGCAATCTTCTTATAGCTTAGGCCATCTTTATGTAGAGCAACAATTCTTTTTTTTCAGATCCTCAGAGAGTTCTTTGCCATAAGGTGCCACGTTGAACTTCCAATGATAAGTATGAGAGAGTGAGAGCCATGACACCAAATTTAACACACCTTCTCCCCATTCACACCTGAGACCTTGTAACACTAAAGAGTCACATGACACCGGGGAGGGAAAATGGCCAATTGGGCCTAATTTGGACATTTTCACTTAGGGGTGTACTTACTTTTGTGAGATACTGTATATAGCATGATGGACATATGTGTAAATTAAAGGATAGAGGGTAAAAATCATTTGTATGTTTTATATGTCAAATCGTCATATAAAAGAGTGAAGCTGTATTTAGAAAAGAAACACTCTAAGTAATTAAAAACAATACATATTAAAAACTAATAAAACCTGATAAAAGGAACTGGAGGGAAAGAGGAGCAGAATATTTGAATGGATAAGAGGCGCTTCTTAAAAAATGATGGGGTCTAAAATATAAATCCAAATGATACTTGAAAAAGATATAATTAAACAGAGAAATATTAAAACGGTATCTTTTTCAAGCATCTTTTGTATTTTAGACCTCATAATTTTTTTAGAAGCTCCTCCTTCCCTCCCGTTCCTTTTATCAGGTTTTATTAGTTTTTAATATGTATTGTTTTTAATTACTTAGAGTGTTTCTTTTCTAAATACAGCTTCACTCTTTTATATAACGATTTGACATATAAAACATACAAATGATTTTTACCCTCTAACCTTTATTTGTACATATGTACATCAATGTTTCCTTACATCTCTATTTTTAATAGCCCTGAAGAAGGGGGGAGTCTCTGTTCCCCTGAAACGCGTTGGTTTTAGCATGCTTTGCCACTTTCATTAAAACGACTACCGTATATACTCGAGTATAAGCCGAGTTTTTCAGCACATTTTTTTGTGCTGAAAACATCCCCCTCGGCTTATACTCGAGTAAAAAAAAAAAATGTTGCCGGCCCGCCCGACGTGCTCCGAGGCCCCGTAGATTTAAAAATGGCGCCACTCGGCACCAACATGTCACCGCGCATGCGCCGCCGCCGTTCGGTAAAGGCCGTACACGTTCAGCTCTTCCCGGAAATAGCCGAACGTATACGAGCTTTCCCGAGCGGCGGCGCATGCGCAATGACGTGCTGGCGCCGGGCGGCGCCATTTTTAAATCTAAGGGTCCTCAGGAACAGGTGAGACTCCTCCACAGCCGCACTACCTGCCGTTATGTGGGGCTGCGGGCATACTACAAGAGATGCAGTGCTGCGGGCATGGTACACCTGTACCATGCCCGCAGCACTGCATCTTCTGTAGAATGCCCGCAGCCCCGCATTCTCTTGTGCTATGCCCACAGCCCTGCATTCTCTTGTGCTATGCCCACAGCCCTGCATTCTCCTGTACAATGCCCACAGCCCTGCATTCTCCTGTACAATGCCCACAGCCCTGCATTCTCCTGTACAATGCCCACAGCCCTGCATTATCCTGTACAATGCCCACAGCCCTGCATTATCCTGTATCATGCCCACAGCCCTGCATTATCCTGTATCATGCCCACAGCCCTGCATTCTCCTGTACAATGCCCACAGCCCTGCATTCTCCTGTACAATGCCCACAGCCCTGCATTCTCCTGTACAATGCCCACAGCCCTGCATTCTCCTGTACCATGCCCACAGCCCTGCATTATCCTGTATCATGCCCGCAGCCCTGCATTCTCCTGTACAATGCCCACAGCCCTGCATTATCCTGTATCATGCCCACAGCCCTGCATTATCCTGTATCATTCCCGCAGCCCTGCATTCTCCTGTACAATGCCCACAGCCCTGCATTCTCCTGTACAATGCCCACAGCCCTGCATTCTCCTGTACAATGCCCACAGCCCTGCATTCTCCTGTACCATGCCCACAGCCCTGCATTCTCCTGTATCATGCCCGCAGCCCTGCATTCTCCTGTACCATGCCCACAGCCCTGCATTATCCTGTATCATGCCCACAGCCCTGCATTATCCTGTATCATGCCCGCAGCCCTGCATTCTCCTGTACAATGCCCACAGCCCTGCATTCTCCTGTGCAATGCCCACAGCCCTGCATTTTCCTGTACAATTCCCGCAGCGCTGCATTCTCTTGTACAATGCCCACAGCCCTGCATTATCCTGTATCATGCCCGCAGCCCTGCATTATCCTGTATCATGCCCGCAGCCCTGCATTCTCCTGTGCAATGCCCACAGCCCTGCATTCTCCTGTGCAATGCCCACAGCCCTGCATTCTCCTGTACAATTCCCGCAGCCCTGCATTCTCCTGTGCAATGCCCACAGCCCTGCATTCTCCTGTACAATTCCCGCAGCCCTGCATTCTCCTGTACAATGCCCACAGCCCTGCATTCTCCTGTGCAATGCCCACAGCCCTGCATTTTCCTGTACAATTCCCGCAGCGCTGCATTCTCTTGTACAATGCCCACAGCCCTGCATTATCCTGTATCATGCCCGCAACCCTGCATTATCCTGTATCATGCCCGCAGCCCTGCATTCTCCTGTACAATGCCCACAGCCCTGCATTCTCCTGTGCAATGCCCACAGCCCTGCATTCTCCTGTACAATTCCCGCAGCCCTGCATTCTCCTGTGCAATGCCCACAGCCCTGCATTCTCCTGTACAATTCCCGCAGCCCTGCATTCTCCTGTACAATGCCCACAGCCCTGCATTCTCCTGTGCAATGCCCACAGCCCTGCATTTTCCTGTACAATTCCCGCAGCGCTGCATTCTCTTGTACAATGCCCACAGCCCTGCATTCTCCTGTGCAATGCCCGCAGCCCTGCATTCTCCTGTGCAATGCCCACAGCCCTGCATTCTCCTGTGCAATGCCCACAGCCCTGCATTCTCCTGTGCAATGCCCACAGCCCTGCATTCTCCTGTACAATGCCCACAGCCCTGCATTCTCCTGTACAATTCCCGCAGCCCTGCATTCTCCTGTACAATTCCCGCAGCCCTGCATTCTCCTGTGCAATGCCCGCAGCCCTGCATTCTCCTGTACAATTCCCGCAGCCCTGCATTCTCCTGTACAATTCCCGCAGCCCTGCATTCTCATGTACTATGCCCGCAGCCCTGCATTCTCATGTACTATGCCCACAGCCCTGCATTATCCTGTACAATGCCCACAGCCCTGCATTATCCTGTACAATGCCCACAGCCCTGCATTATCCTGTATCATGCCCGCAGCCCTGCATTCTCCTTTACAATGCCCACAGCCCTGCATTATCCTGTGCATGTAGAAAGAAAGTGGCACTTCCAGTCTCAGGAAAGTAGAAACTTGAGTTTTATTTCTTCAAATCAAAAAGTCCAACATCGACATGTGGCAAGACAAACAGGATAGCAGCAAACGCGTTTCACACCATGTGCTTATTCATTGCATGTAACGCGTTTGCTGCTATCCTGTTTGTCTTGCCACATGTCGATGTTGGACTTTTTGATTTTAAAAGAAATAAAACTCAAGTTTCTACTTTCCTGAGACTGGAAGTGCCGCTTTCTTTCTACATGCATATGGACTTCTTAGGTTGCAGACCTTGGTGAGCACCCAGTCTTGCAGGACTACTTCCGAGTTTACTTCGGAATCCTACTGGCCCAGCTGTCAGCCCTTTGAGCGGTGATTTGTTTCTTTGCTTCTCTGCATTTGCTCACAGCCCTGCATTATCCTGTACAATGCCCACAGCCCTGCATTTTCCTGTACCATGCCCGCAGCCCTGCATTTTCCTGTACCATGCCCGCAGCCCTGCATTTTCCTGTACCATGCCCGCAGCCCTGCATTTTCCTGTACCATGCCCGCAGCCCTGCATTCTCCTGCACCATGCCCGCAGCCCTGCATTCTCCTGCACCATGCCCGCAGCCCTGCATTCTCCTGCACCATGCCCGCAGCCCATGTTTTGGGTCTCATGGTGGTCCAGTAGCTGCTGCATTTCCCACCCTAGGCTTATACTCGAGTCAATCATTTTTCCCATTTTTTGTGGTAAAATTAGGGGCCTCGGCTTATACTCGAGTATATACGGTATATATTCACCTATATTTACTTCTAATTGGATGCCGGGCGCTCCTTTTACCTACCCTCACAGATAAAAAATCTTTTTGGACGTTCTTAAAAAAAAAAAAAAGTATGGGAATAGTTTTTTTTTTTATAATCATACTTACCTAGGTGGATGCTGCATCTGTCCCCCACCAGCTGTAGCACTGAGAACCGAGTGATCAAACACTGCAGATAGCTGGGTTCTCAGAGCTCCGTGAGCAGAGATCTGGTGACTGTCAGCTAGTAGCTTTCTGTTCCGACCCCCCCCCCCCCCGCCTGAAGCTCAACTGGAGTGCCAGGCTGTGGAGGGGATTGAAGCGGCCGGCTCAGGCTCTCAGCGGCTCGCTGAGAGGCTGAGTCGGGTGCCGGTCCAGGTGTGTGGACAGATCCTGACCATAAGGTCGGGATCTTGCCCATTCCTGGACCGACTCTGTGACATCAGCAGACAGCGGGTTACAGCTAAAAATGGGTCACTGGAGTGCAGAACGCACTGACCTCCTGTGCTCCACAGAAGTACAGCCAAACAAGCTTTCCCCGTACTTCTCCTTTAGAGTGGAAGCAAACCCCTTCTAACTTTTTCAGCCAAGGAAGCCACCATCTTGGCCTCTGATTGATTTTCCACTGCCATGATGCTGCACATGATATGACATCAGCCATTGGATGGTTTGACAGTTTGGTTGAGAGCACATCCAGTGTGACAGTTACATTTCCGGCACGTGCACGTTTTTTTTTTTTTTTTAAAGGATTACTTCTGCTTTACAGTAGAACTATAGGCATTTTTTTCTTTCATTTTGGGTAGAGTAAGGGAGAGTTGGAACCCTGTCTGATTTTTTTTTTTGCCACCTATGTCCCATTTCTGGGTTTTTCCTTCACTTCCTGTCTCGTAACCACATCAGGAAGTGAAAGGAAATACCTGAAAATGAACCACTTGTGCTCCAGAAGATTTTACCCCTTCATGACCAGTGTATTTTTTGCTATTTAGCACTGTGCTACTTTAACTGACAAGTGCGCGTCATACAACGCTGTACCCAAATAAGAAATAAGGACTCCAAGAATGCATCTCGGATGCTTAAAAAAGGCTTAATAAGCACTTATAAGCTTTGACTCTGGTTCTACTGAGGGAGTTTTTTGGCTGGGTAAAAATGTCTTCCGGTGCCCTCTGGCAGGTGACTTGGGCTCACCCAAGATGCGGAGTCTAAGTAATGGTGGAGCTCCTAATGGTGGAGATGGGCTCAAAAACCCTAATGGCCTCTGGTTTTCTTTGCTGCAAACGGACACCAGGTCGCGGCCCCTGGCTCTCCTTCACCAAGTAGTCCGTTCATGGCATATCTCATGGCAGGTGAGAGAGTAGTTAGGTCCAGGCTTATCTTGTGGCAGGCAGAAGAGCTGTCAGGTGCAGGCAGAGGTTGCGGTAGGAGAAAGAGTGTCAGGTCCAAAATAGAGTTCTAGGTAGCTGGATGCAAAAGAGTAGTCTGGTCAAGGCAGGGCTCTTGGTGGGAAGTAAGCAAGAAAGTAGTCAGGTCAATCCAACCTGGTTAGCGAACATGCCAGGAATTATTATTGGGAACTCCTGGAGGTAGTGGAGGTCTTAAGAATTCTGACAGACCCGGTAGGGACCTTATGAAGTATCCTGGCAGATCTGGCAGGAAATCCTGCAAGGTATACTGGAAACCTGAATGGAATCCTACAGATTCTAAAAGATCTAACAGGGATCCAATGAGGAGTCCTGAAAGACCCATCAAGAAGGCTGCCCCTGCAAGACCCAGCTAGAATCCTGTAAGGTATGCTGGAGGACCTGGAAGGGATCTTACAAATTCTGAAAGATCCAACTGGAATCTCATGAGGAATCCTAGAAAACTTAAACAAGAATCCTGCCAGGTATACTGGAAAACTTGTCAGGGATCATTCAAATACTGAAAAATCTTCATGTGAGGAACCCTGGAAGATCTGGCAGGCAAAGGATTCTAAAAGACTCGGCAGGGACTCCTTAAAGAGCCCACAAGGATCCTGTGAGTACTGTAATAACATTTTTGTGGGTGGGTGGTGACCAAGGGGTGCCAAGACTGTGTTCATGCTAGAGGCAGGTCCAGCTCTTTAGTTGGTGTTTACGGAACCATTGATTGATGCTGCAGTAAACACTATTCACCTTCATGGCACTGAGGAGGTAGTTAAGGTCTTAGAAATTCTGGCAGACCCGGTAGCTATCTTGTAAAGTATCCTGGAAGAGATCTTACAAATGCTGAAAGATCCAACAGGAATTGCATAAGTAATCCTGGAAGACCCAGCAAGAATCCTGTAAGATCTACTGGAATATCTGGCAGGGAGCCTTCAAATCTGAAAAATCTAACAGGGATCCTGTGAGGAACCCTGGAAGACCTGGCAGGCATGGGATTTTGAAAGGCAGGTCCAGCTCTTTAGCAGGTGTGAACTGGACCATTATATGATGCTGCAAACAATGCTATTGGCCTTCATGAACTCCTAGAGGTAGTTAATGTCTTAGGAATCCTGGCAGACTCGGTAGGGATTTCATGATGTATCCTGGAAGACCTGGCAGGAATCCTGCAAGGTATGCTCGAAGACCCGAAAGGGATCCTTTAAATCCTGAAAAATCAGACAGGGATCCTATGAGAAATCCTGGAAGACCCGGCAAGAATCCTGAAAGGTATACTGGAGGACCTGGCAGGGATCCTTCAAATCCTAGAAAAAGCGACATGGATCCCATGAGGAATCCTGGAAGACCCAGCTAAAATCCTGCAAGGTATAATGAAAGGGATCCTAGAAATTCTGAAAGAGCCAACAGGAATCCCATGGGGAATCCTGTAAGACCCAGCAAGAATCCTGCAAGGTAAACTGGAAGACCTGCCAGAAATCCTTCAAATCCAATAGGAATCCTGTGAGGAACCCTGGAAAACCTGGCAGGCATGAAATCCTGAAAGAAACAGCAGGGACTCCCCAAGTCCTGGAAGAGTTGGCGGGGATCCTGCGAGTAGTGTAACAAAATTTTTGTGCGTGGTGACTAAGAAGTATCAAGACTGTTTTCTTAATAGAAACCGGCTCAGATCTTTAGCTGGTGTGAACTTAACCATTGATTGATGCTGCAATTAACGCTGTTCACCTTCGTGACACTGATGCCACCGATGTACAGGTATCATGTGATTCCATGTGTTGTGTATGTAGAGCTATCACATGATCGGCGGTGTTGTGTGTACAGGTGTCACATGACCCCCCATGTGTTGTGTGTGTACAGGTGTCACATGACCCCCATGTGTTGTGTGTGTACAGGTGTCACATGACCCCCATGTGTTGTGTGTGTACAGGTGTCACATGACCCCCATGTGTTGTGTATGTACAGGTGTCACATGACCCCATGTGTTGTGTATGTAAAGGTGTCACATGACCCCCATGTGTTGTGCATGCACAGGTGTCACATGACCCCATGTTTTGTGTATGTACAGGTGTCACATGACTTTTTGTCTCATGTATGTAATTGGGTCACATGTTTATAATGTTGTAACAAAGCCGCGGTGATCCCAGAAATTGTTGTGTGCATTGTGGTGACATTCAAAGATGAGTTTTTGCTGCATGAAATGGCATCTTATGAATCTCCCTCTCGGACTGACGTCTTCCGCTCCGGCGGGTCCATGATTCATGGAGCCCACAACACATTCTGTTTAATTATAATAATCCCGGATAAATATCCATTGATCTTTAATTAACATTAAGATGATTTAATGTGCCCCTGCAGCATAAAGAGCTCTTAAAATGGTTTAAGCACGGTACATTTCACTTATTCTCGCGGCTCGTTCTTCTCCCTGAGAGGAGACTAATGTTTATCCGACGTGATAGGACAGGCGTTCTCCTGGAAGTCACCATCGTCACATTTGCCTTTTGGGGTCAAAATCAACTTTTATTTCTATTTTGTGGATCTCCCGTTCTTCTCTCTGGCATGGAACCCCTAGAAGTGTCATGGCTCCCAAGTTTGTTTTCAGAAAAAATTTAATTTCTACTCATGAAACTTCCTAAAGCAATTTATGGTTGAGATTTAAAGTGTTTCTCCAGCATGAACTCCTTTAATAAAACCTGTCAGGTTCTTATTTCTAGGGGAGCTTCACTCTCTCTCAATTGTCAAAGAAACAAAAAGTGAATGGAAATCCATAGTTCTACAATTGTCACCAGCAGAGCTCAAAATTTCAAGTCATGAGCTACTAGCCAGGCCTTAAGAGTTACTCGTCACTTGTTGCCCCACCCAAACCCTACCCTAAACACGCCCTCGTAAAATATCTCATAAGCGTGCCCCCTTTCATTGCAGAGTGCCCACAGCCTGCCCCCTTTCATTGCAGAGCGCCCACAGCGTGCAGAGAGACCAGCGTGCACTTACCTGATGCATCAGCGGCTTCTCATCAATCCTGCGTGTCCTCCGTCTCTCCCTCCTCCTCCTCCTCCTTGGCCAATTGCCTTTTGGCCAATCAGGAAACGGTCTTGCACCCGCCTCCTGATTGGCCAGCAGGAGGATCAGGAGGAGGATCCCTGTGACAATAGCGAATATTAATTCGCTATTGTCACACAATGGGTGGGCTCAGGGCGCACTGCTCTGCGCCCCGGGTCCACCCTTTTCTGAAGAAGAATGTAATTGCAGGCTGCGCTGTGAACGGCGGCAGGGACAGGCACAGGCGCTAATACATTCCCCATACACGGGACTACAGCACAGCCCTTACTCCCCATCCTCATAATTCCACTCGCAAAATGCGAGCAGGCGAGTGGAATTTTTGAGGGCTGGTCACCAGAACAAGAGGTTAATGGAAATCTTCCAATGAAGGCCCCTGACAAGGGATGTGAAGCCCAATACAAGCTTATAAAAAATATGTTTGACTCACCCTATCTCTGGCACTATCCCTTGAACACTTACCACACTACGAGCTAATGCTGGTGCTTGGATAACGCAGGGAGTCATTCAACCCAGCTCCTCAGACCCAGGGCACTACCCCTGGGGGGAGCGTCTTCATTTCACCCTGGCCCCACAGGTCAAAGGCTGCAGAGAACCAACTCTCGTGTTGTCATCCAGACCACCTACCGCAGCAGAAAAAATACAATGTCATGTGATTCTAGGCCCAGAGTTACGGCAGTTAACGTTGGACTCACCCAAGGTGCAGAGTCCAGTTGGTCCTTATCAGAACTCCTATAGTGAAGACAGGCCAAAAACCTAGAGGTCTTCAGTTTTCTTTTCTGCAAACTGACACTAGGTTACGGCCCCCCTAATTTGCTCCACCAAGAGAGCTCCTATAGTGAAGATACGCCAAAAACCTAGAGGTCTCCTGTTTTCTTTGCTGCAAACTGACACTAGAGGTTGCTAGAACAACCAATAGGAGTGGGATCTAATCTCTAGTTGGTATTTACCAGAGCACCTGAAGGTGGAGATAGGTCAGAGACCCTTTACTTTGCTGCACACTGTCACCAAGTCGCGGTCCACCGGATCTCCCCCACCAAGGGGTTGGCTGTAAGAAGGAGGCTTTGGACAGGGCTGCAGATGAGAGCGTAGTCAGGTTCAGGCAAGGGTTGAGGCAGGCAACAGGAGAGGGAATAGTCAGGTCAGTCCAGGTTAGCAACAGGTAGACAATCTCACAGGCAAATTTTCTGGCTCTTTGGCACAAGAGTCCACCCTTGTGAACCCGGGAAGAAAACTAAAGCAAAAAGGGCGCAAACGCCTAGTGCATTACCTCCATATAGAATAAAAAAAGTACAAATGAGTCCAAAAGTCTGCTCTCCACCTACATGAAATGGTGCAGATGACAGCTGATGCGTTTCGGGGGGGGGGGGCGACCTCCTTCCTCAGGGTGCGAAGGAACCCCTGAGTAAAGAGGCTCTGCCCACCGAAACACGTCAGTGTCACCCGCACTATTCCTCATAGGTGGAGAGCGGACTTCTGGACTGTTATTCATTAATGCCACATTTCCACTTTGGCTTGTGAGTATAGTTTGTACTTTTATATTTTTTTTATCAAAGTGTTTGAGTTAATGCTCTAGGCGTTTGCGCCCTTTTTGCTTTTGTTGTTTGTGTTGTACTGGATTCCCTGATCTGAGAAGGGCTGCACCACCTTACCAACCATCCCGAGTGGCCATGGCAACTGAACTGTTGTGGTTAGCTTTCTAACGATTTCTGAGCGCCGAAGTGTCACATTTGCAGTGGTTTGTATATGTGAATCCTCACCTTTATAAAAAAAATTCATTCAATTTTAAATAGAAATGAAAGACAAAACATTTGTATGTGTATTTGTGTATATATGTCATTTTTTATACGTGATCTCATAGTCACTGTTCTCAGCTTTATAAGAGGCTCAGAGAGGTTAGGCTGGGGAAACACTAGTACACTGCTCACTGATCGCTACACAGTGAATGGCTGTGCAGGGGAGTCAGCACAAGTCTAACCATTGGAGGACAGGCAGACTGTGCTGGGGTGTGTGTCAGCACAAGTCTTGCCATTGGAGGACAGGCAGGCTGTGCTGGGGTGTGTGTCAGCACAAGTCTTACCATTGGAGGACAGGCAGGCTGTGCTGGGGTGTGTGTCAGCACAAGTCTTACCATTGGAGGACAGGCAGGCTGTGCTGGGGTGTGTGTCAGCACAAGTCTTACCATTGGAGGACAGGCAGGCTGTGCTGGGGTGTGTGTCAGCACAAGTCTTGCCATTGGAGGACAGGCAGGCTGTGCTGGGGTGTGTGTCAGCACAAGTGTAACCATTGGAGGACAGGCAGGCTGTGCTGGGGTGTGTGTCAGCACAAGTCTTACCATTGGAGGACAGGCAGGCTGTGCTGGGGTGTGTGTCAGCACAAGTCTTACCATTGGAGGACAGGCAGGCTGTGCTGGGGTGTGTGTCAGCACAAGTCTTACCATTGGAGGACAGGCAGGCTGTGCTGGGGTGTGTGTCAGCACAAGTGTAACCATTGGAGGACAGGCAAGGCTGTGCTGGGGTGTGTGTCAGCACAAGTCTAACCATTGGAGGACAGGCAGGCTGTGCAGGGGTGTGTGTCAGCACAAGTCTAACCATTGGAGGACAGGCAGGCTGTGCTGGGGTGTGTGGCAGCACAAGTGTAACCATTGGAGGACAGGCAGGCTGTGCTGGGGTGTGTGGCAGCACAAGTCTAACCATTGGAGGACAGGCAGGCTGTGCTGGGGTGTGTGTCAGCACAAGTCTTACCATTGGAGGACAGGCAGGCTGTGCTGGGGTGTGTGTCAGCACAAGTGTAACCATTGGAGGACAGGCAAGGCTGTGCTGGGGTGTGTGTCAGCACAAGTCTAACCATTGGAGGACAGGCAGGCTGTGCAGGGGTGTGTGTCAGCACAAGTCTAACCATTGGAGGACAGGCAGGCTGTGCTGGGGTGTGTGGCAGCACAAGTGTAACCATTGGAGGACAGGCAGGCTGTGCTGGGGTGTGTGGCAGCACAAGTCTAACTATTGGAGGACAGGCAGGCTGTGCTGGGGTGTGTGTCAGCACAAGTCTAGCCATTGGAGGACAGGCAGGCTGTGCAGGGGTGTGTGTCAGCACAAGTCTAACCATTGGAGGACAGGCAGGCTGTGCTGGGGTGTGTGTCAGCACAAGTCTAACCATTGGAGGACAGGCAGGCTGTGCTGGGGTGTGTGTCAGCACAAGTCTTACCATTGGAGGACAGGCAGGCTGTGCTGGCGTGTGTGTCAGCACAAGTCTTACCATTGGAGGACAGGCAGGCTGTGCTGGGGTGTGTGGCAGCACAAGTGTAACCATTGGAGGACAGGCAGGCTGTGCTGGGGTGTGTGTCAGCACAAGTCTAACCATTGGAGGACAGGCAGGCTGTGCTGGGGTGTGTGGCAGCACAAGTCTTACCATTGGAGGACAGGCAGGCTGTGCTGGGGTGTGTGGCAGCACAAGTGTAACCATTGGAGGACAGGCAGGCTGTGCTGGGGTGTGTGTCAGCACAAGTCTTACCATTGGAGGACAGGCAGGCTATGTATGGGGGAGGCGTCTCAACACAACTCTGACTATTGGAGGACAGGCGGGGGGGGGGGTGGGTGGGGGGTTCAGCACAAGTCTTACCATTGGAGGACAGTCAGGCTGTGCAGGGGGGCGTGTCAGCACATGTCTGACTATTGGAGGACAGGCAGGCTGTTCTCCCAGCACAGCCAGAAAATTAACCACATTGGGATGAGTGTGCTCCCATGCTTAGCATGGTCAGTTTGAAATTGCAAAGCAGGGTCACCAGGAATTTCACACAAAGGAAGGAATGCAAAGAGTACAGGATACTTTTTTTAATACAAGTACATGGTACAAAAGACTCAGAGTAGGAATATGAAATGTGGGGTAACATAGTCTTTAATAGTACTAACCTCCTGGTTAGTACTATTTGAAGTATTGGCAGGGATTATGGTAGTACTAGAAGGGATTCTGCGAGTACTGGCAGGGATTCTCGGAGTACCATTGGAAGTATTGGCAGGGGTTTGGGGAATTCTATTGGTAGTCCTGGCAGGATTTCTGGGAGCACCTTTGGAATTACTGGTATGGATTCTTGGAGTACCATTGCAAATACTGGCAGGGATTGTTGAAAGTCCCAGCAGGTATTCTGGGAGTACCATTGGAAGTACTGGCAGGGGTTTGGGGAATTCTATTGGTAGTACTGGCAGAATGTCTGGGAGCACCTTTGGAATTACTGGCATGGATTCTTGGAGTACCATTGCAAATATTGGCAGGGATTGTTTTTAGTCCCAGCAGGTATTCTGGGAGTACCATTGGATGTACTGGCAGGGATTCTGGAAGTCCTGGTAGGGATTCAGTGAGTACTGGCAGGGATTCTGGGAGTACCATTGCAAGTACTGGCAGGGGTTTGGGGAATTCTATTGGTAGTACTGGCAGGATTTCTGGGAGCACCTTTGGAATTACTGGTATGGATTCTTGGATTACCATTGCAAATAATGGCAGGGATTGTTTTAAGTCCCAGCAGGTATTCTGGGAGTACCATTGGATGTACTGGCAAGGATTCTGGAAGTCCCAGTCGAGATTTTGTGAGTACTGGCAGGGATTCTGGGAGTACCATTGGATGTACTGGCAAGGATACTGGAAGTCCTGGTAGGGATTCTGTGAGTAGCATTGAATGTCCTGGCAGGGATTTGAGAAATCCGGGCATGGATTCTGATAGGAGTTCTGGAAGACCCGGCTGAAATTCTGAGACTACAGAACCTCCCAGCCTGGAGTTGGGCTTGGGCACTCTGTAACAGAAATGTATGGGAGTTTTCTGGGAACGTGGCACATTTCCTGGCATTGCTACAGACTGCTGCAACATGGTGTGCCGATTTTGGATAAACCCAAATGGTTCTGGCGTTGACCATTGGACCTGCAGTGGTGTAATATTTGCATCATTTCAGTACTGTGGTTGTTTTCTCATCACTTGAAGTGCTCATGTGTGATCCGTAGAGGAGCGGGCATCGGACCGGCTGATTCTGTTGCAGAGCACAGTAATAGCGTTACGTCAGCTGTAGATTGTGGCAGGACTTTGTTTCCGATGGAAGAGTAATGCCGGTTTCCAGGTGCCATGAATTATTATAAGCTGGCAGGTGTTTGATTATAATCTTTTCCTTAACAAAGAAATACGCATTGGAGTGTTAGGAGGAGAATGTTCTGGACGATTCTTTACTGAGCCCGGTAATGAGCAATAAATTCCACCTCCACCTTCCTTCCATTATTAATTGTCCAGAAGATGAATCTTGTGTGTCCCGTCCTGCCCATTTCACAACTCTGAGCCGCTGGAGATGGGACTTTATCACATTATATGCTCCAATTATATCCTTGGTCATTTGGATAACATAAGTGAAATGTCACCTCAGAGGAAACTATATATATATATATATATACTGTACAGTGCTGTGCAGATTGGATGGGACAGGCAGGACTCTATATTGGGATTGATTTCTGCAGGTCTGAGAAGCTCTCTCCTGTTTTTACCTTTTTGAATTGATATTTCTCACGGTGAGGATGTGATTGAAGTCGGTTCAATATATTCATTACTATATTTTTTTTGTACAGATGTTGATGATGTCACTCCCCGAAGTGATCAAAAATAATTGCTTTAAGAGAAAATACTAAACCCACAACAGTAAAATCAGTGTGTATGTGCAGTAAAGAATGCTTGTTCTACTCACCGTGGAACCTAAGGGGTTAATCCTCTGCATTGTATAAAAAGGCTGTTTGGTTCGGTCTTCTCTGATCCTCCCCTTCTTCCACTGTCCCCAATCCTTCTCCTGATAGAACAAAGGCTAAGGGCAAGCTGCACATGCTCAGTTTGGTGCGTATCGCTAGAGTTTTTTTTTTTTTTTTTGTCCTGCAGCCTTATAGGACAATCACAGGAGGATGAAAACTCCTCCTACAAGCTTTAACTAGACACCGATAGAAGTCACAAGACAGGGGACACGTACACAGATAATCAGGGCACTGATCACCAGTGCCCCTTAATGCAGCCCATCAGTGCTTCCTATCAGTGCCCATTTGTGCAGCTTTATCAGTGCCCATCAGTGGATCCTCATCAATGCCCCTCAGTACCGCCTCAGTAACCATCAGTGCAGCTTCATCAGTGCATCCTGATGAGTGCCCATCAGTGCATCCTCATCCGTGCACATTAGAGCAGCTTCATCAGGGCCTCCTATCAGTGCATCCTCATCAGTGAATCCGGATCAGTGCATCCTCATCAATGCCTATCAGTGCAGCCTCATCAGTGCCAATCAATGCATCCTGATCAGTGCATCCTCAATGCCCATCAATGCATCCTTATCATTGCACATTAGTGCAGCTTCATCAGTGCCTTCTATCAGTGCCCATCAGTGCATCCTTATCAATGCCCCTCAGTGCATCCCCAGTGCAGCTTCATCAGTGCATCCTCATCAATGCCCATCAGTGCAGCTTCATCAGTGCATCCTCATCCGTGCCCATTAGTGCAGCCTCATCAGTGCCAATCAATGCATCCTGATCAGTGCATCCTCAATGCCCATCAATGCATCCTTCTCATTGCACATTAGTGCAGCTTCATCAGTGCCTTCTATCAGTGCCCATCAGTGCATCCTTATCAATGCCCCTCAGTGCATCCCCAGTGCAGCTTCATCAGTGTATCCTGACCAGTGCATCCTCATCAATGCCCATCAGTGCAGCTTCATCAGTGCATCCTCATCCGTGCTCATTAGTGCAGCTTCATCAGTGCCTCCTATCAGTGCATCCTCATCAGTGAATCCTGATCAGTGCATCCTCATCAATGCCTATCAGTGCAGCCTCATCAGTGCCCATCAATGCATCCTGATCAGTGCATCCTCAATGCCCATCAGTGCATCCTTATCAGTGCACATTAGTGCAGCTTCATCAATGCCTTCTATCAGTGCCCATCAGTGCATCCTTATCAATGCCCCTCAGTGCATCCTCAGTGCAGCTTCATCAGTGCATCCTCATCAATGCCCATCAGTGCAGCTTCATCAGTGCATCCTCATCCGTGCCCATTAGTGCAGCCTCATCAGTGCCAATCAATGCATCCTGATCAGTGCATCCTCAATGCCCATCAATGCATCCTTCTCATTGCACATTAGTGCAGCTTCATCAGTGCCTTCTATCAGTGCCCATCAGTGCATCCTTATCAATGCCCCTCAGTGCATCCCCAGTGCAGCTTCATCAGTGTATCCTGACCAGTGCATCCTCATCAATGCCCATCAGTGCAGCTTCATCAGTGCATCCTCATCCGTGCTCATTAGTGCAGCTTCATCAGTGCCTCCTATCAGTGCATCCTCATCAGTGAATCCTGATCAGTGCATCCTCATCAATGCCTATCAGTGCAGCCTCATCAGTGCCCATCAATGCATCCTGATCAGTGCATCCTCAATGTCCATCAGTGCATCCTTATCAGTGCACATTAGTGCAGCTTCATCAATGCCTTCTATCAGTGCCCATCAGTGCATCCTTATCAATGCCCCTCAGTGCATCCTCAGTGCAGCTTCATCAGTGCATCCTCATCAATGCCCATCAGTGCAGCTTCATCAGTGCATCCTCATCCGTGCCCATTAGTGCAGCCTCATCAGTGCCAATCAATGCATCCTGATCAGTGCATCCTCAATGCCCATCAATGCATCCTTCTCATTGCACATTAGTGCAGCTTCATCAGTGCCTTCTATCAGTGCCCATCAGTGCATCCTTATCAATGCCCCTCAGTGCATCCCCAGTGCAGCTTCATCAGTGTATCCTGACCAGTGCATCCTCATCAATGCCCATCAGTGCAGCTTCATCAGTGCATCCTCATCCGTGCTCATTAGTGCAGCTTCATCAGTGCCTCCTATCAGTGCATCCTCATCAGTGAATCCTGATCAGTGCATCCTCATCAATGCCTATCAGTGCAGCCTCATCAGTGCCCATCAATGCATCCTGATCAGTGCATCCTCAATGCCCATCAGTGCATCCTTATCAGTGCACATTAGTGCAGCTTCATCAATGCCTTCTATCAGTGCCCATCAGTGCATCCTTATCAATGCCCCTCAGTGCATCCTCAGTGCAGCTTCATCAGTGCATCCTCATCAATGCCCATCAGTGCAGCTTCATCAGTGCATCCTCATCCGTGCCCATTAGTGCAGCCTCATCAGTGCCAATCAATGCATCCTGATCAGTGCATCCTCAATGCCCATCAATGCATCCTTCTCATTGCACATTAGTGCAGCTTCATCAGTGCCTTCTATCAGTGCCCATCAGTGCATCCTTATCAATGCCCCTCAGTGCATCCCCAGTGCAGCTTCATCAGTGTATCCTGACCAGTGCATCCTCATCAATGCCCATCAGTGCAGCTTCATCAGTGCATCCTCATCCGTGCTCATTAGTGCAGCTTCATCAGTGCCTCCTATCAGTGCATCCTCATCAGTGAATCCTGATCAGTGCATCCTCATCAATGCCTATCAGTGCAGCCTCATCAGTGCCCATCAATGCATCCTGATCAGTGCATCCTCAATGCCCATCAGTGCATCCTTATCAGTGCACATTAGTGCAGCTTCATCAATGCCTTCTATCAGTGCCCATCAGTGCATCCTTATCAATGCCCCTCAGTGCATCCTCAGTGCAGCTTAATCAGTGCATCCTCATCAATGCCCATCAGTGCAGCTTCATCAGTGCATCCTCATCCGTGCCCATTAGTGCAGCCTCATCAGTGCCAATCAATGCATCCTGATCAGTGCATCCTCAATGCCCATCAATGCATCCTTCTCATTGCACATTAGTGCAGCTTCATCAGTGCCTTCTATCAGTGCCCATCAGTGCATCCTTATCAATGCCCCTCAGTGCATCCCCAGTGCAGCTTCATCAGTGTATCCTGACCAGTGCATCCTCATCAATGCCCATCAGTGCAGCTTCATCAGTGCATCCTCATCCGTGCTCATTAGTGCAGCTTCATCAGTGCCTCCTATCAGTGCATCCTCATCAGTGAATCCTGATCAGTGCATCCTCATCAATGCCTATCAGTGCAGCCTCATCAGTGCCCATCAATGCATCCTGATCAGTGCATCCTCAATGCCCATCAGTGCATCCTTATCAGTGCACATTAGTGCAGCTTCATCAATGCCTTCTATCAGTGCCCATCAGTGCATCCTTATCAATGCCCCTCAGTGCATCCTCAGTGCAGCTTCATCAGTGCATCCTCATCAATGCCCATCAGTGCAGCTTCATCAGTGCATCCTCATACGTGCCCATTAGTGCAGCTTCATCAGTGCCTCCTGAGTGCACCCTGATCAGTGCATCCTCATCAATGCTCCTCAGTACAGCCTCATCAGTGCAGCTTCATCAGTGCATCCTCATCAGTGCCCATCAATGCATCCTCATCAGTGCAGCCTCATCAGTGTCAGCTCGTTAGTGCAGCCCATTAGTGAAGAAGAAAAATTACTTATTTGAAAAATTTTCTAACAGAAACTATTTTTTTTCGACCTTGCTTTGTGCACTGGTGCGCAGTAATCTTGGAACAGGGAGGGGCCATCCCCAAACTCCTCCCACAAAGTTGGGAGCATGAAATTGTCCAAAATGTCTTGGTAAGCTGCCGCCTTAAGAGTTCCCTTCACTGGAACTAAGGGGCCAAGCCCAACCCCTGAAATATGACCACACCATAATCCCCCCTCCCCCAAAGCAAGGTCCATAAAGACATGGATGAGGGAGTTTGGGGTGGAGGAATGAGCAGGATATGTTCGTGTGAAACGCGTCAACCTTGTCCTGTTACATCCGTCTGACATGGTGACAAATAAAGAACATTGCCAAGCATTCATGTAACTGTGGTGTGCGTCTATCTTCTTTCTCATTATACATGGACACAGAGAAACAAACCGCGATTTCTTCAGAATAACAAAAAGGAAGGAATCTGCAACAAAGTTTGTATCCCTGCAATGTACAGAGATCACCCAGAGGGGGAGGGGTTTTTGTTCCTCAGTAAAGTAGAGTTACTCTTTAAAGTCGCAGCCACTTTGAAAAGGTTCCTGCACTACTTTGATGCAACTTTCTTGTGACTTGAGTGCCAGAGAACTTAAAGTCACATCAAAGTCGACTCTTTGGAGTCCCGCTAGTGTGAACCGAGCCTTCGTCGTCCTCTTCTGGGCCCAGGGAGCGGACAGCTGCTGCAGATACATGCCTGGGCTGATTTACTAACGTTGAGAATACATAAAGAATAAATTGTGTGAATATTCCCTTTCGTTATCCAATAATATGAACAGTAAAGTCCCCATCACTTTGAATACCCAATCATCTGCCAATGAAACCGGTAAACAAGAAATTGCTTTTCACCTGATTGGATAATTTAAGTGACACAACTTCTTTAGTAGATTAGCCTCGCTCTGGGATGGATGCATCCTGCCGATCTGCAGACGAAGACTCCAGTTATAGCGAGCACTGGTCCCAATAGAGGGAGACATGAAATATGAACAAAGCATATCCCTCTATAGTGTATATTTGTCTCAATCTAGAGCACTAAGTGTCATTTCTGTCTGCTGCCTCCTTCCTCTGCTATCTACATGAGTCTCCTCCTACCCCCCCCTCCTTCCTCTGCTATCTACATGAGTCTCCTCCTACCCCCCCCTCCTTCCTCTGCTATCTACATGAGTCTTCTCCTAACCCCCCTCCCCCCTCCTTCCTCTGCTATCTACATGAGTCTCCTCCTACCCCCCCCCCCTCCTTCCTCTGCTATCTACATGAGTCTCCTTCCTCTGCTATCTGCATAAGCCTCCTCCCCCCTTCCTCTGCTATCTACATGAGTCTCCTCCTACCCCCCCCTCCTTCCTCTGCTATCTGCATGAGTCTCCTTCCTCTGCTATCTACATGAGTCTCCTCCTACCCCCACCCCCCTCCTTCCTCTGCTATCTACATGAGTCTCCTCCTACCCCCCCTCCTTCCTCTGCTATCTACATGAGTCTCCTCCTACCCCCCCTCCTTGCTCTGCTATCTACATGAGTCTCCTCCTACCCCCCCCCTCCTTCCTCTGCTATCTACATGAGTCTCCTTCCTCTTCTATCTACATGAGTCTCCTCCTACCCCCCCCCCTCCTTCCTCTGCTATCTACATGAGTCTCCTTCCTCTGCTATCTGCATAAGCCTCCCCCCTCCTTCCTCTGCTATCTGCATGAGTCCCCTCCCCCTCCTTCCTCTGCTATCTATATGAGTCTCCTCCCCCTCCTTCCTCTGCTATCTGCATGAGTCTCCTCCCCCTCCTTCCTCTATCTGCATGAGTCTCCTCCCCCTCCTTCCTCTGCTGTCTGCATGAGTCTCCTCCCCCTCCTTCCTCTGCTGTCTGCATGAGTCTCTTCCCCCTCCTTCCTCTGCTATCTGCATGAGTCACTTCTGACAAGTTTTCCTGACACCAAGAGATTAAAGGTGACAGGGGAGGGAGCTCCAGCACACAGCCTGTGATTGACAGCCTCAGCTCTGTTCCTGTGTGCTGTGTGAAGTGGGTGTGTTCCTTCCCTCCAATCACCTCTCATTGAGCTCTGTAGAGTGTAACTTCGGGTCTCCGCCCCCTGATTTCTGAAAGCTCAGACAAGCTGTATAAATTCTGCTCTTGGAATGGCTGTAGAGAAGAGAAGACTGCAGATAAACAAGTACAACTTATATAGGAGGGTTTGTGTTATCTCTGTGTATCACCTGAGGCCCGTCACTTGACTGGGTGAACAGTGATATTGTCCTAAGGCTCATTCACTGGTTGGAAATAATCTTCAGCGGAAACAAATTCCAGTTTTTGAGTATTAACAGCAACACAAAATATCCACGATGATGTGAAAGTGTAGGGATTGTGCGGGTGGCATTGAAAGTGCTGGCATTTTTGGAGGACCATTAGAAGTACTGGCAGAAATTGTTGAAAGTCTCAGCGTAGATTATAGAAGTAAAATTGGAAGTACTGGCAGGGATTCTGGGAGTCCCGTTGGAATTACTGGCAGGGATTCTGAAAGTACCATTGGACGTCCTGGCAGAAGGTCTGGGAGTACTGGCAGGGATTCTGGGAGTACCATTGGAAGTACTGGCAGGGATTCTGGGAGTACCATTGGAAGTACTGGCCAGGATCGGTGAAAGTCCCAGCATGGATTCTGGAAGTACCATTGAAAATCCTGGCAGAGATTCTGGGATTACTGGAAGGGATTCTGGGAGTACCTTTGGAAATACTGGAAGGGATTCCCAGACTACCATTGCAAATACTGGCAGGGATTGTTGAAAGTCCCAGCACGGATTCTGGAAATACCATTGGAAGTTCCAGCAGGGATTCTGAAAGTCCTGGCAGAGATTCTGGGAGTAATAATGGAAGTACTGGTACGGATTCTGGAAGTCCTGGCAAGGATTCTGTAAATACCGTTGGAAGTTCTGTCAGGGATTCTGGCCATATCATTGGAAGTCCTGGCAGAGATTCTGGGAGTACCATAAGAAGCCCTGGCAAGGATTTTGGGAGTACCAATGGAAGTACTGGCAGGGAATCTTGAAGTACCACTGGAAGGAAGTAGTGTCAGGTATTCTGGGAGTACCATTGGAAGTTCTGGCAGGGGTTTTGGGAGTACCAATGGAAGTACTGGCAGGGATTCTGGGAGTACCATTGGAAGTACTGGCAGGGACTCTGGAAGTACAGTGCCTTGCGAAAGTATTCGGCCCCCTTGAACTTTGCGAACTTTTGCCACATTTCAGGCTTCAAACATAAAGATATAAAACTGTAATTTTTTTGTGAAGAATCAACAAGTGGGACACAATCATGAAGTGGAATGAAATTTATTGGATATTTCAAACTTTGTTAATAAATAAAAAACTGAAAAATTGGGCGTGCAAAATTATTCAGCCCCTTTTACTTTCAGTGCAGCAAACTCTCTCCAGAAGTTCAGTGAGGATCTCTGAATGATCCAATGTTGACCTAAATGACTAATGATGATAAATAGAATCCACCTGTGTGTAATCAAGTCTCCGTATAAATGCACCTGCACTGTGATAGTCTCAGAGGTCCGTTTAAAGCGCAGAGAGCATCATGAAGAACAAGGAACACACCAGGCAGGTCCGAGATACTGTTGTGGAGAAGTTTAAAGCCGGATTTGGATACAAAAAGATTTCCCAAGCTTTAAACATCCCAAGGAGCACTGTGCAAGCGATAATATTGAAATGGAAGGAGTATCAGACCACTGCAAATCTACGAAGACCTGGCCGTCCCTCTAAACATTCAGCTCATACAAGGAGAAGACTGATCAGAGATGCAGCCAAGAGGCCCATGATCACTCTGGATGAACTGCAGAGATCTACAGCTGAGGTGGGAGACTCTGTCCATAGGACAACAATCAGTCCTATACTGCACAAATCTGCCCTTTATGGAAGAGTGGCAAGAAGAAAGACATTTCTTAAAGATATCCATAAAAAGTGTTGTTTAAAGTTTTCCACAAGCCACCTGGGAGACACCAAACATGTGGAAGAAGGGGCTCTGCTCAGATGAAAAACGTTATGTTTGGCATAAAAGTAACACAGCTCATCACCCTGAACACACCATCCCCCACTGTCAAACATGGTGGTGGCAGCATCATGGTTTGGGCCTGCTTTTCCTCAGCAGGGACAGGGAAGATGGTTAAAATTGATGGGAAGATGGATGGAGCCAAATACAGGACCATTCTGGAAGAAAACCTGATGGAGTCTGCAAAAGATCTGAGACTGGGACGGAGATTTGTCTTCCAACAAGACAATGATCCAAAACAAAAAGCAAAATCTACAATGGAATGGTTCACAAATAAACATATCCAGGTGTTAGAGTGGCCAAGTCAAAGTCCAGACCTGAATCCAATCGAGAATCTGTGGAAAGAACTGAAAACTGCTGTTCACAAACGCTCTCCATCCAACCTCACTGAGCTCGAGCTGTTTTGCAAGGAAGAATGGGCAAAAATTTCAGTCTCTCGTTGTGCAAAACTGATAGAGACATACCCCAAGCGACTTACAGCTGTAAGCGCAGCAAAAGGTGGCGCTAGCTACAAAGTATTAACTTAAGGGGGCTGAATAATTTTGCACGCCCAATTTTTCAGTTTTTTATTTGTTAACAAAGTTTGAAATATCCAATAAATTTTGTTCCACTTCATGATTGTGTCCCACTTGTTGTTGATTCTTCACAAAAAATTACAGTTTTATATCCTTATGTTTGAAGCCTGAAATGTGGCAAAAGGTCGCAAAGTTCAAGGGGGCCGAATACTTTCGCAAGGCAGTGTACCATTGGAAGGAAGTAGTAGCAGGGATTCTGGGAGTACCAATGGAAGTACTGGCAGGGATTTTGGGAGTACCAATGGAAGTACTGGCAGGGATTCTGGAAATACCATTAGAAGTACTGGCAGGTATTCAGTGAATACCTTTGGATGCACTAGTAGGGATTCCGGAATTCTGATTGGTTATCCTATGTGTAAGTAGAACAGCCAGTTTTGGCTAGAGCAGGAAGCCAATGGGGTTACTGACAAGAAGCCATCTGTGTAACTGGAGAATGTCTCCCTTCTGCTTCAGTTTTATATTGTACCTCAATTAAATTGGGATAAATTCCTGAGCCTGGTACTTGTGTCTTGTTTATGTATCGGATCTCTGACTTGTAATTCATCTCTGTAGCGTCCTCCATATTAATACTTTACGATCCCGATGCGCCCCCGTAGCCGCATATTATTGTCATCCATCGCTATAATATAGAAGCCGAGCAGACTTTCCGTCCTCAGATCCGGCTGTTAGGATCAGCGGGACGTCCTATCTGCATGATATGAAGGACGTTGCGAGAAAACGTGCGTTTTATTGACGCCTTCGCTCATAACCCTTCAGTCTGTAACGGTGTCACATCAAAGCGGTGAAATTTACTGCCCTCTTTTGTGTGATTCACGTATGTAACGCGCTGTGAAGTGAGCGGGGAGAGCGCGGGCGCCAAGATTTATTTATTCCTATTTTTCCTCCTTTTATTCGCCGCGCCATATTTAATCTCGCTGTACTTAACACAGATCTGACCGCCGCACATAGCGAACCGTGCGCCGCCATTGTAATTCTCCCCCTCGTCAAAGCCTGACGCTTGTCTTTTGGCTACGAGGACTTCATTTGTGGGTTTTATGGCGAGATGAAAAATATATGAGTATTGTACAGAGAGTGAGGACGGGTATTGTCCTGGTCTGCGGGAAATTCTGCGAAATATAAACGTGTGAGATCTCCTCGGGAGCCATTTACTGTAGAATAGGAATTCTCATCGGAGCCAAAATCCCGATCCCCTTCAGTCTGGCACAGGTGTAGCGGCTCCTCTCCTGGACTGAAATGGGATACTCTGATTTCACTGCACACTGTGAGCTTCTCACAAACATTAACACACACCCCAACAAAAACTCCTCCATATAGAATTTGTATGACCTCCTTGATTAGTAAGGATGGCACTAAGTCTTCTAGGCATGGAATGAACGGTGACATATTGCAACATCTATCTTTTTCCATTCTTTAAAACAAACTCTTTTATAGCCCATTCACATTAGCGCGACTTGTCAGGCGAATTGTCAGCCTGACAAGTCGCAGTACGTCGCGGTCCATTGTGTAGTACAGGACCCGTTCTAATAGCTGCGACACAAGTCGCTCCGACTTAGAAAAAGGGTCCTGTACTACTTTGGAGCGACCTGCATTGACTTCAATTATGTGAAGTCTCTGCAAGTCGGGCCGAAGTCGCGGTGCACATCGGTGCACGCGACTTCACAGGTCGCCCCCCGAAGTCGTGTCGCCTCAATGTGAATGGGCTCTTAGAGCCTGGATGCTGGATGGAGAGTGATGCTCGTCTCTTCAGAATTGTTTGGCTTTCTACTTCTTTAGATAACTGCAGTGACCTTGCATGGAGATTTTCTTCAACCCTTCTCATCAGAAGACGCTCCTGTCGAGGTGTTAACGTCCATGGATGGCCTGGACCTCTCTGTGAGGTGGTTGCAGCGCCATCTTTGTATCAATTTTGCTCCAGTATTCTGACTGATAAGTAAGGCCCCTTTCACACGGGCTTTCAGATCAGGTCCGTCTGTCAGTTTTTTCAGGTGGACTTGATCGGATGCTCCATGTACCTGACACCCGCTGCTATCCGATCCAATGTGGTTCGTGAAATCCAGACGGATGGAAACCCTGTTTTGCATTCATCTGGAGGATCGGATGAAAATGGACAGGCGGTCTGTTTTCATCCTATCTCCCATAGAGGAGACGGACCTATCATCCACCTGCTCAGCGGGGATCGGCGGATCAATTTCCGCTGAGCAAAACGGAGTCTGCTGGGCAGAAAGCTCGTGTGAATGGACTCTAAAGCTTTGCCGATCTTCATGTAGTCTTCACCTTTCTTGTGTAAAGAAATTATTTTCTTTCTCAGGCCTTGTGACATTTCTCTTCCATGTGGTGCCATTGCTGACAGCATGAAATAGGAGGGGGTTTCTTTGTTAAGTAACGCCCTCTTTATAATCACCTGTCTGCTTGACTCACCTGTAGTTCAATTCTTACGGTTGCGGTAAGCTGGGTAATTCCCCCCTTCCTTCCCCGGTGGTAGCGAGCAGAGGTCCTCCCCCACATCCATTGTCACATTTTAAAAACGCACTGCATAATTTGTTTTTACAAATTTTGTGTATATTGCACCCTCAATCACCCCTTCAACCCCCACCCACTACAGCGTGCAGGGGTTCTTCCTCCTGCACCCACTGTCACATTTTACAAACGTCTCCACCGTCTTTACTTTTTATTTTTTTTACTAAAAGTGTGGTTTAGGGTGTGCACCCCCGATCACCCCTCCAGCCCCCCCACCCCTGTGATGGCAAGAAGGCGTTGTTCTCCTTGCACCCATTGTCACATTTTATAAATGTCCCCGCCCACAGAGCCATTTTTCTTTCACAGAGATCTGTGAGTGAATGGACTACAAGTTCCACCTGCCACCAGGGAAGATGGGCTTGCCGTTCTCAATGAATTGACACTTCCTGCAGCTAGGTTACTGTCTGCCCATACTGAGATATGGGCAGAGAGGTGTCAGGAGCAACTGCAGGAGCCTGACATTGCACCCATCATCCACCAGCAATACCCTGTGCATGTATTCTTTTTTTTTTTAGTCGTTTTTTCTTTTTTCTGATATAGTCTGACGTGTATGGGGGAGTCTTTGGTCTTCATTGTTTTTGTAAAAGTTGGGGACACCCGGGAGTCTTTGGTCTTCAATGTCTTTGTAGATGTTGGGAACTCCCTCTTCACATCATGGGGATTGTAACAAGTACAGCCGGTCCTCCTTTGCAAGAGACGACATTTTCTGGCTTTCTGGACCAGAAGTAGCCAGAAGCTCTCACCATCATCTCTCCATGAGGGGGAATAGGAAATGTGTACTGTAGGGGAGAGAAGATAAATTACATTGATTGAGGGTTTCTTAAAGGAATTTAAAATAATGTTCTCAATGGTTTCACAATCTAATAGAGACCATGACTTTTCCTCCTAAAAAGTAAAAGTTTGAGAAAAGAGTGAGAGGTGTAGGACACATACCTGGACATTCTGGATGACCCCCTGGTGGCAGGATGGGCACCCATTTCTCAGGTCCATCCATCAGGTTATACATTCCTTATGAAAGCAGGGGAGTCTGGAGGCTTCAGCTCCCTCTTGTACATCCTCCATGCAGATAAAGCATGAAGGAAGCTTCTCCCTCTCCTGGTCGCTGATGGAAGGTCCTTGGCTGCCTCCTTGCTCTTGGTGGTTCTTGTAGATGTGTCGGCCCCCATTTCTTCAGGCCCTTTAGGCCATTGCACAAGTCTGGATCCCTCCATGGGCTCTATGGGACCATCTTGTTCTGCAATAAATGAGACAGTGCTGTTTAATAAATGGGTTTTGCTTTCCTCCTGGCCAATGGATGACCGAATTCCTTCACCGAACCGAAGGCTTAATTTACCCAATCTAACAAAAACAGCGTTCTCATTCTTACCTTGCAACCCATCCAGAGTCTACACTCTCCATCTATAGGTGTAATGAAGAAAGGTGGGTGTTTGCTCCAGAACTGGCCGGGGCCGTCCATGGTGACAGTTCCCATGGGCGGATTCCAGCATGGGTTCTGTAGGTGAGAAGAGAGAAATTAAGGGTTTGTCAAAGAAAATGTTCTTCACCAACAAAGTAATTTGATTTAGTAAATGATTTCCCCAGCTGGTGGAAACAACCAGCTTTACTGGGCAATAGAAAAAGAGGGAGACACTTACTTCTGTGGTCAAAGGGATGCTTATCCCAGAGGCGGGACAGTTGGGCGGTCTGGGAATAGTCCCTTAATTGCAGTTGTGGTGGAACTGGTGGTTACAAGCCAACTTGCTGACTTCTTCTGGCAAGTTTATTGTTTGTGGCCAGAGGTAGCACATGGGTGCCCAAGATGGGATCTTAGGAGTTCCACCATTTCCATTGGCTCCTGCTGCTGTCAACCACAGCCAGGGAGGAGGGAGCCAGGGGGTGGCACGCTCCTTGGTGGGCTGACCTTCACATGCCGGCTTCCCCCATCATTTACATTATGAACGTAGTCCTCTGGCAGCAGCTTACCTCTATTGTCAGCCCCTGGATCAGCAGAGGCCCCTGCACCTGTCAGCATGGGCCTGCTGGACGTGGACAAACTGGCTTCTCGAGAGGAAGGTGTCCAGATTCATGGTGAGTGCAAAAACTCCCATAGCGAAATGCAACAGATGCACTGGAGGCAGTCTTTTCTCTTCTAGGCTTCCCCTACTCAAGTTGTCTCCTCGCCTGCTGCACAGGATTGAGGCTGAAGAGGATTTGGTCATCTGGTGGCCTCTTCCATGTTACACTGACATGGTGTGGCTGGTCACAGACGCTCCTTGGTGGCTATCCCTCTGAGAGGACCTCCTGTCTCATGGACTTATCTTCCACTTTGCCTCTCCATCTATCTGACGGCATGGCTTTTGAGAGCCAGGTTCTATGAGATAGGTTGTCAGGTGCAGTGCTCCCTTCATCGTTGAAGGCATGTCAATCTACCTCTCATTTCTCATCGTGCCTAGAAGGCTTAAATTCCCTGGTGTGAGGCTGGGCCTCCATCCTCACTCCTCGACGGCTTGGGGTTTGGGCCTTTTTTTCATTGGGGAGTTGAGCATAAGCTTGCCTTGTGTATCATTCAGGGCCAGGCTCCTTCCCTGGCGATCTCCTTTCCACGTCCCTTGGCCCAAGTACTCTTGGATCCGCCTCCTCATCTATGGTGTTCGCCTTATGGTGTCCCCTTTAGGTTCTCCTTGCTGCTGTGGGACCTATACTTGGCTATTTCTGTCCTCCTGAAGCTTCTCTTTGGGGGTGTTCGGGATATTCCCCTACTTGAACCTTGTTCGAAAACTTGCCCTCTGGTCGCCCTTACTTCAGCATGGCGGTGTCAGATCTGTCCTGCAGGTCTTCCTGTTTGTCTTGCACAGGGATGAGGGGGTTCTATGTTCATGCCCCTCTTTCCTTCCAAAGGGGTAGCCTCCCTACTCGGGGGATCTCTTGGCTTAAATAGACCTTAGGTCACGTGCTCCTACATTCCTATATGTGCTGGGCTTCAGCGCTACTATGCTGTCAGATACCTTGGTTGAGGCCGAAGTGCTGAGAGGGCTTCCCTTGCAGCTCGGTGTGGATCACCCCTGGAAGTGGTACAGGAGATGACACGTCCCAAGGAGCACTGGATGCTTGTGCAGTACCGGTGGGTGGGTTAGGTAGACACCCAGGACAGCTTCCAGTAACTCTGATGGTATTCAGTAATACAGGTGCAAAAGTAAGGGCCAAGCCAAGGGTCATACACGGGTAATCAGTCCTGATGCAAGCAAGCAGATAGTTAAGCAAGCCGGGGCTAGCGGTAACAGGAGGGATAAACAGGAGCCAGTCCGTTTTGAAGTAAGCCAAGGTCGGTACACAGGAGATCAAGCAGAAGTGCAGCGGGAACAAGGGTGGTCAGGCAAGCCGAGGTCAATCACAGGAGAGGGAGCAGACAGGTCCAAAGGTAAGCCAGGTCACAACAGGTTAGCAAGGTAATTCACAGGATACGGGCACAGGGAGCTGACGATAAACCAGTGTTTGAGTAAGCCAGGAGAGAGCCTTATATTGGGGCAGGGCTGATGTGTTGTGCGTCATGGCGCACGCGCTCCGCGCCGGCACGCTCCCGCGCATGCGCACCTGCCCGAGTCGTTCTGTAGCCGCTAAGCGGCGATTATATCCCTGACATATGCCTTGTCAGGGGCATGTGTTTTCATTTGGAGGTCCCCCCCCCCCTTGGGTCTAGCCTCCACGCCTAGGGGGTTTTCCAAGGTGCTAGGCTCCGGTCTTGGCCTTGCAGAGATGGTGCAGGTTCACTGTGATCGGCTATCTGATGGCTTTCTTCTATAAACAGGGTCTCGTGCTCTCCCTGCGCTCTTGGCAGGAGGTTGACTAGGTATTTGACCCTTCGATATCTGCCTTAACTCAACCAGGCATTTAGATTATCTGGGGCTCATTCTCGACTTGGTGCAGGCAAAGGTGTGCCTCCCTCTGGGCAAGCTTCGGAAACCCCGAACTGCGGTCCAGTTGTTGCTGCCCCGCTGGTGATCTCTGCATTCTCTGTGGTCACTATGCAGAAAATGAACCGCTTGGTACAGGATCTGGAGGACCATGATGAGCACTGTAGTAGCTCTAACTACTACATCAATTGTTGGCTTTTCACAGGTTTGAGATATACTTTCACATATCGTGCCAAGCTGACCAATGAAAGGATGCATTACAGATCATTCAGATGAGTTTTCTGGAATTTCCGGTATATCCCGCTGCCCGTTTCCAGTGAAGGGACCAATCCTAGCTCGTGCTTTGGCGGTTGCATGCTGCGGTTTTGACCTTGTCCAGCAGACACGCGGAGGGTGTACAGTGCAGACTCCATGCAGCCTGTTTATAGCACGTTCCACCGTCAGTGAGACAGAAGATATTCAGCTTTTTTTCCTGAAGATTTCCTGGCACTGCGGCCTCTTATTTCCCCGATCTGCTCACGTTCCTGATATATTACCGGCATATAAAAAGCAGATCGTACCAGAGAAACACATTTACTGCCTTAAAAAGGGTAACGGTCATATTTATTATCATTGTGCTTTTATGATTTTATTTTAGTATTCTTTTATTAAATACATAAGGAGAGCAAACGCTGCGCGGGAGGAGGAGGAAGGCGTAATTCACCGCCGTAATCCGCCGAGTCAGGATCCTGAGGCGGCACAATTGCAGCTTCCTTCTCCAGGAACTGGCCGGCACCGCGCTCGTGTCTGATGAAGGACGCCCGCCCCTGGTAAACCACTGATGGCGCTATGGCCGCCCACAGGAATACGTCTGTCCTCAGTGCCTCATTTCTTGTTAGAATTTAACTACTTGCCGACCACAATACATACACTATATTGTCAAAAGTATTGGGACGCCTGCCTTTACACACACATGGACTTTAATGGCATCCCAGTCCCAGAGTTCATGCTCTTTGATCTCCTCTATGGCCTTGGAGGACCGGAGCGACATCATGACATCACTTCTGGTCAAGGCTGGAAGTAAATCATTTTTTTTAAATTAAAAAACAAATAATTATTTATATATATATATATGTAATTTTTTTTTTTTTTTTGTTGATGAAGGTAAAGGAGAGATTTGGGGTCTTTTTGACCCCAGATCTCTTCATAAACCGGCCACCTTTATTTCTATTACAAGGGATGTTTATTAGTTATCTATGTACTCGGTGTAATATCATCTTTCACAATCTACAAAAAAAATAGGCTAACTTTACTTTTTTATTTTTTTAATTCATGAAAGTGCACTTTTTTTTACCCCCCCCCCCCCCAAAAAAAAAATTGCATTCGAAAGACAGCTGCGCAAATACGGTGTGATATAAAATATTGCAACAATCTCCATTTTATTCTCTAGGGTCTGTGTTAAAAAATATATATATTGTAAGTAAAATAAATAAGAAAAAATAAAAATGAATGCGCCTCCATCCTGCGGGGTTCGCACACAGGAACGAATGAATATATAAGTCGCGCCTGCAAATATAAACGGTGTTCCAACCACACATGTGAGATATCGCCGCGATCGTTGGAGCAAGAGTAATAATTCCATCCCCCGACCTCCTCTGTGACTCTAAACTGGTAACCTGTAGACATTTTTAAAGCGTCGCCTATGGAGATTAAGAACCAGTGTTTGTCGCCATTCCACGAATGCGAGCAATTTTAAAGCGTGACATGTTTGGTATCTTTTTACTTGGTGTAACATCATCTAACTATCTTTCATATTATTGAAAAAAATTAGGTTAACGTTACTGTTTTTAGTTTTTTTTATTCATAAAAGTGCATTTTTTCCCCCAAAAACAATTGCATTCGAAAGACAGCTGCGCAAATAAAATACGATGTGACACAAAATGTTGCTACAATGCCGTCTTATTCTCCAGGGTCTCTGCTAAAAAATATATATAATGTTTGGGGGTTCTAAACAATTTTCTAGCAATAAAACTGATTTTAACTTGTAGGCAACAAGTGTCCAAAAAAGGCTTTGGGTCCTTTCACAACGGAACGGAGTCCGTTCTGCTCAGCGGGGGGAATCGATCCGCCGATCCCTGCTGAGCAGGCGGATGAGAGCTCCGCCTCCGCTCTGTGTGTGGAGACGGAGCTGTCAGATCCCCGCTGTCCTCTATGGGGAGATCGGATGAGAACGGACTGCCCGATCCAATCCGCAAGATGGATGGAAAATAGGGTTTCCATCAGTCCGGATTTCACGGATCGGAATCGGATAGCAGCGGGCACCAATTGTTAAGCCTAGCTCCGCCCTCCCCTCTAGTCTTGCATAGCTGTACAGGCCCCTCATCCCGCTCACAGCACCGATACCGATTGTTAAGCCTAACTCCGCCCTCCCCTTCAGTCCTTCACTGCTCTATCGGCTCCTCCCCTCATCCTTCACAGAGCCAATTGTGAAGCTTTACTGCGCCCTCCCCTTCAGTCTTGCAGTGCTGTATCGGCTCCTCCCCTCATCCTTTACAGCGCCAATTGTTAAACCTAACTCCGCCCTCCCCTTCAGTCCTGCACCGTTGTACGGGCTCCTCCCCTCATCCTTCATAGCGCCAATTGTGAAGCTTTACTCCGCCCTCCCCTTCAGTCCTGCACTGTTGTACGGGCTCCTCCCCTCATCCTTCATAGCGCCAATTGTGAAGCTTTACTCCGCCCTCCCCTTCAGTCCTGCACTGTTGTACGGGCTCCTCCCCTCATCCTTCATAGCGCCAATTGTGAAGCTTTACTCCGCCCTCCTCTTCAGTCTTGCACAGGTGTACGGGCTCCTCCCCTCATCCTTCATAGCGCCAATTGTGAAGCTTTACTCCGCCCTCCTCTTCAGTCTTGCACAGGTGTACACGGGCTCCTCCCCTCATTCTGCTCACAGCGCCAATTGTTAAGCCTAACTTCGCCCCCTCCAGTCTTGCACAGTTGTACTGGCTCCTCCCCTCATTCTCCTGACAGCGCCAATTGTTATACCTAGCTCCGCCCCCTCTCTTCAGTCTTGCACAGGTGTAGCGGCTCCTCTCCTGGACTGATACGGCTTCCTCTGATGTCACCGCACACTGTGAGCTTCTCACAATGTACATTAGAGGCAGCAGCAAGTCAGACAGAGCCCCGCCTCATGATGTCCAGCCTAGCCCGCCCCTTTTATTCATTGGTTTTCAGTTCTTTCGATAATGGAGGCTCAGCATGACATGTGGGCGTAACCTATGCAAATACAGCCTGCCTAGAAACGCCCACTCCTCTAGACTGACACCCACCCATCAAGGCCTTTTGATATTTGGTTTGGTCATCCCACTGCTTGCGTCGGCACTGAGGGCTCTCGAGAGGAGTACTGAGGCAGGGTGCTGTGATGGTATCCGTGTACAGCCCCCTGCTGACCCCTCCCGCCAGCCGTGATCTGCCTGCATTGCATGTAAAAAAAAACAACCACTTGATGGCGCCACAAATTGGATGCGTAGGTAGAACTAAAAGTGCATTGCATAGAGAAGCACAGAGACCCAGTGATGACATCACTGGGTCTAAAATATGGTGTGTAATAAAACAGAAAAGGTTGTATTTAAAAATGTCATTATCATGTTGTGCGGGGGAGGGGGGGAACCAAGGAAGGCAAAAATATAAGCAGTTTATCCTCTTCCTGTCCAGCCCCGGCATCCCATTAACCGAATCCTTATGCCCAGGGGTGGGAAGGACTGCCCAGTCATGTGAGGGCTGTGATTGGCCGTCACAGAGGTCACATAATCGGGAATTGGTCCCGCCAATCAGATTGGGAGCTTCTATCAGGGCCGGAACAAGGGGGTGGGCAGAAAGGTACAGTGGCCCTGGGCACAGTATATATTGTTGGTATGGCGGCGCCGTAGGTTACTTCAACTTTTTGACTGACAGGAGTAGTGACAGCGGCATCACTACTTCTGTCAGCCCAGGAGAGGAGGATAAAGTTGGGACAAGGGGTGGGCAGAAGGGACAGTGGCCCTGGGCACAGTATATATTGTCCGGATGGCGGCGCCGTAGGTTCCTTCTACTTTTCGGCTGACAGGAGTAGTAGTGACAGCGGCATCACTACTTCTGTCAGCCCAGGAGAGGAGGATAAAGCCGGGAGGAGGTGTGGGCTGTGCTCTCTCTCCCCCCTCCTCATAAGCTCACAAATGGGGGGAAGCTTATTGGGCATCTGTGCACTGGATGATCTTGTCCCGTTTTCTATGACAGCTCGGTCTCTATGCTGGGAGTGTGCAGTCAGCCATGGGCGCATATAAATGGAGGCAAAGAGGGCGGGGCTTTACAGCACAGGGACTGAGCTGTCATACACAGCCCCCCCCCCCCCCCCCGTCTCTAGTAACAATCGGGAGCTGGTGGCAAACTTTCAGCTTTAATGTAGAACAATGGCATTATACCTGAAAATTTCCGCAATCATCTGAACTTTTCTCACTTTTATTTATTTTTAAATAATTGTAATCCACCTGCGAGTCTTTGTGCCGAGTGGAAGGATGCAATAATCTGTATAAATGGCTTTATTAGCAGCCTGCAGCTGTACGTCTACCCGCAGAGCCTCGCGCCTCCTCGCAGGTTCCTCACAGTTCACGTTCCTGATAAAATATATCGCCTGAGAAAAAAACACGATGATGTTTGTTCTGCCTAATTATCACAAGTGTTGCTTTACGAGGATTGCTGCACATTATGCTTTTATTGTGCTGTAATTATAGCAGCAGCCTGTGGTCTGTGTCATAAAAAGAGCAAAAAAATGCCTCATTATCCCGGGAAAGAAAGCTTTTCCTCCTGTTTTTATTATTGTTATCCCCCCCCCCCTCACCCCCCCCCCTCAACCAACCACCCCGCTTTTGTTTTAATTTTCCAAGCGGTAGAATTGTCTGCTAATCCTGAGAGGGGTCGGCTCTTTAACTCTTTCCGGCCGCCCTCCGAGAACAGGACGGGGCGGCATTTGCAGCAGATGTCTGGAAATCGCCCCAAATTGTGGCGGCTTTTAATCACTTAAGGAGCCGGCCCATTTCTGACACTTCTTAGTTACAAGTTAGAATCAGTAATTTGTGCTAGAAAATTATTTAGAACCCCCCAAACATTATATATATATATATATATATATATATATATATATATATATATATATATATATATATATATATATATTTTTTTTTTTATTTTTTTTCAGCAGAGACCCTAGAGAATAAAATGGAGATCTTTGCAATATTTTATATTACACCGTATTATTTAGAACCCCCCAAACATTATATATATATATATATTTTAATTATTTTTATTTTTTTCAGTAGAGACCCTAGAGAATAAAATGGAGATCGTTGCAATATTTTATATAACACCGTATTTGCCCAGCGGTCTTACAAATGCAATTTTTTGGGAGAAAATACACTTAATTTAATTAAAAAATAATAAAGTTAGAATAATAATAATTAAAAAATGTGAAAGCTAATGTTATGCTGAGTAAAAAGATACCCAACATGTCATTTTTTTTTTTATAGCAGAGACCCTAGAGAATAAAATGGAGATCATTGCAATATTTTATATCACACCGTATTATTATTTAGAACCCCCCAAACATTATATATATATATAATTTTTTTTTTTTTTTTTAAGTAGAGACCCTAGAGAATAAAATGGAGATCGTTGCAATATTTTATATAACACCGTATTTGCCCAGCAGTCTTACAAATGCAATTTTTTGGGCAAAAATACTTATTTTAATTAAAAAATAATAAAGTTAGAATAATAATAATTAAAAAATGTGAAAGCTAATGAGTAAAAAGATACCCAACATGTCATTTTTTTTTTTTTTTAGCAGAGACCCTAGAGAATAAAATGGAGATCGTTGCAATATTTTATATAACACTGTATTTGCCCAGCAGTCTTACAAATGCAATTTTTGGGGGGAAAAATACACTTTTTTGAATTAAAAAATAAGAAAATAATAAAGTTAGCCCAATAATAATAATAATGTGAAAGCTAATGTTACACCGAGTAAATAGATACCCAACATGCCATTTTTTTTTTTCAGCAGACCCTAGAGAATAAAATGGAGATCGTTGCAATATTATATTTCACACCGTATTTGCCCAGTGGTTGGGAAAAAATTCACTTTTTTTGAATTAAAAAATAAGAAAATAATAAAATTAGCCTAATAATAATAATGTGAAAGCTAATGTTACACCTGAGTAAATAGATACCCAACATGTCATTTTTATTTTTTTCAGCAGACCCTAGAGAATAAAATGGAGATCGTTGTCATATTTTATATCACACCATATTTGCCCAGCGGTCTTACAAATGCAATTTTTTTGGGAAAAAATACACTTTTTTTAAATTAAAAAAATAATAAAATAATAAAGTTAGCCCAACAATAATAATAGGGCCCATTTTTATTTTTTCATGCTGAAAAAAAAATGACTTTTTTTTTTTTTAGTGTAGATGTGAGGTGTGAGGTCTTTTTGACCCCGGATCTCACATTAAAGAGGACCTGTCCTACTTATTTCTATTACATTCCTTGAAATAGGTGTGATCAACAATTTTTTTTTTTTATGGGACAGTCTACAAATAAAAAGGTAAAATAAATAGGAAAAGAAAAAATAAATATTCAAAGCGCCCCGTCTCTCCGAGCTCGAGCGCAGAAGCGAACGCATACACAAGTCGCGCACACATATGTAAACGGTGTTCAAACCACACGTGAGGCATCGCTGCGATCGTTAGAGTGAGAGCAATAATTCTATCCCCCGACCTCCTCTGTAACTCTAAACTGGCAACCTGGAAAGACATTTAAAGCGTCGCCTATGGAGATTTTTAAGTACCCTAGTTTATCGCCATTTCACGAGCGTGCGCAATTATAAAGTGTGACATGTTGGGTATCAATTTACTCACCGTAACATTATTTTTCACATTATACAAAAGAAAATGGGCTAACTTTACTGTTTTTTTCTTTTTTATTCATGAAAGTGCATTATTATTATTATTGGGCTAACTTTATTATTTTTTAATTAAAAAAAGTGTATTTCCATTGATCAAATGGCAGATAGAGAAATACAAAGTAACATTATTTATAAACATTGATCAGACTGGAGATAGAGAGATACAAAGTAACATTGTTTATAAACATTGATCAGACAGGAGATAGAGAGATACAAAGTTACATTGTTTATAAACATTGATCAGACGGGAGATAGAGAGATACAAAGTAACATTGTTTATAAACATTGATCAGACGGGAGATAGATACAAAGTAACATTGTTTATAAACATTGATCAGACAGGAGATGGAGAGATAAAAAGTAACATTGTTTATAAACATTGATCAGACGGGAGATAGAGAGATACAAAGTAACATTGTTTATAAATATTGATCAGACGAGAGATACAAAGTAACATTGTTTATAAACATTGAGCAGACGGGAGATAGATACAAAGTAACATTGTTTATAAACATTGATCAGACGGGAGATAGAGAGATACAAAGTAACATTGTTTATAAACATTGAGCAGACAGGAGATAGAGAGATACAAAGTAACATTGTTTATAAACATTGATCAGACAGGAGATAGAGAGATACAAAGTAACATTGTTTATAAACATTTATCAGACGGGAGATAGAGAGATACAAAGTAACATTGTTTATAAACATTGATCAGACGGGAGATAGAGAGATACAAAGTAACATTGTTTATAAACATTGATCAGACGGGAGATGGAGAGATACAAAGTAACATTGTTTATAAACATTGATCAGACAGGAGATAGAGAGATACAATGTAACATTGTTTATAAACATTGATCAGACGGGAGATGGAGAGATACAATGTAACATTGTTTATAAACATTGATCAGACGGGAGATGGAGAGATACAAAGTAACATTGTTTATAAACATTGATAAAATGGAATATAGAGAGATATAATGTAACATTGTTTTTAAACGCTGATCAGTCGCGATATACAAAGTAACATTGTATAGAAGCGTGTTTGAGAAGTACAAAATGTTACTTTTGTATTTACTATGTTTGTTATCTGCATGTGATGTCAGTTAAAACAACCTGACAACTTTTTTTTCTTAAAATTTGTTCCTATTTAACCCTTGGCTTTCCTCAAATTAACTCCTCCTTCCCCCGGCCCCTTAAATATTTTTTCCTACTGATTTTTGTTTTTTTTAGTTTTCTATCCAATAATGTTTAAACCTTGTTTTATGCATTTTGTTGGTTGCGTTGTTTTTAGTGTTGCAATTAAAAAAAAGCAAAAAATAAAATAAAATGCATTTTGTTCATTTGCAAATAACTGCAACGCTTTGCACCAGAATTTTAATTTTAATGTTTTTTTTTAAAAGAGATAAATTGTAAAAATAAAATGTAAACTTTTCATCTACAGTAAATGAAGGAATAAATGAAAGTTGTATTTGTCCTGAAAATCATTTACTGTATCCATTACTTCATCTCTGAATAATGACACTGTTATTGGTGAATAAATAGGTCCATAGCAGAATCTGGGGGGGGAGCTGAACTGGTTAAACACATGCATCAGAAAGATTAATCTGCAGTGAATGTAAACATTAACCCCCGCCTTAGGATCGAGCCGCGGATCCTCTTCGCAGATCAGATCCTTGTTATTTCCGGTGACATCACTAATATCTGTATATTATTATATAGAGGGTCTCTAATTGCTGCTTGGCGTTCCGTTGAATGCTGCGATCATTGTGGATGAGCGGCGGTGGCGGCTGGTGACGGGGGTTTTGCAGCCAGCTGGTAACTCATTGATTGATTGAGTAAATGCTCTGCGAGTTTCAATCGATGAGCCATTGAGATAAGTGAGATTTTCACATTCACATCATGCCGAATGAAAGCTGTGTTGTGCAGACAGAACATTGTATGTGACGAGGGGGTCAGCGGGCAGGCGTGAGGAGTGCCCGGGTCGTATGCTGCTCTTCTGGAGTCCCACTTTAGGCTTTGTACTAACAGATGTAAAGTATACAGTGTGTGACCCCTCACTTTGTAAGACAACCCAGTCAGTTTAAAGTAGAAATGCAAGGCAAAAAGGTGTGTGTGTGTGTGTGTATATGAATGCATGGGGCAGAGAAACAGCAGTACAGTAATCTTCCCAGTGAAGAGCTGTGAAAGGAGCTATGTACAGAGTGCAGGGGTTAGGGGTGAGCTGTGTATCGAGTGCAGGGTTTATGGGTGTGCTATGTACAGAGTGTAGAGTTTGGGGGGCGCTATGCAATGTGTGCAACCCTAACCTCAGGTTGTCATATGCCCCCACCATGAGTGCGTGCCGGGCAGGCAGGTATATGTGAGAGCCACCAAGAGAAAATTTGTCCTTGTAAACACAGAAGGCTTCTTTGTTTACAGGTTATAGTGGTGAGCAGAGGGCGAGAGCCAGAGGTGGTGGAATGCAGTTCCGCCTTGTTCTGGCTGAAAAAACGCCCTGGCTGCAAGGGCCGCATGAAATGGGCTCAGAGGGCCGGATTTGGCCCCCGGGCCTTGTGTTTGACACATGTGATCTAAAGGGAGGGGGGAGATGGTACAAAAGGTAATCGCTGCTGGGGATGATCTGATGCAGACGACTCAAGTACAGTTCTTAGGTGGAGGTGGGGTAGGCTTCCCTAAAATAAATGAGTTTTCACGGATCGCCTCAAGCAGTGGTTCTCAACCAGGGTTCCGTGGAACCCTAGGGCTTCCTCCAGAGGTTGCTAGGGCTTCCTCCAGAGGTTCCTAGGGGTTCCTCCAGAGGTTGCTAGGGGTTCCTCCAGAGGTTGCTAGGGGTTCCTTGAGCAATGAGCAATTTCTGCCTCTCAGATAAATTCCCAATGACACCATTGATCTTTTTCGCTATCTGGAAGAAGGTAATTCTTCCCAATGTCCACAAGTGTAAGGAACATTATTCCCACTGTCCATCACACTAATGTATCATGACTTGTATATATAGTCATTTTTAGCAGGGGGTTCCCTGAGACCTGAAAATTATTTCAAGGGTTTCTATGTGTTGAAAAGGTTGAGAAAGACTGACCTAAAGGATAGGAGCTGACCATACATAGTGGGGTAGGGAGTTTCAGAGGATGGGAGAAACTCTGGAGAAGTCCTGGAGACGAGCATGGGAGGAGGTAACGAGTGAGCTAGAGAGTAGGAGGCCTTGGGAGGAGCGAAGAGGATGATTTGGGCGATATCTGCAGATGAGGTTGGTGATGTAGCTGGGGGTGATGTCGTAGATGGCCCTGTACGCTGTGGTTAGTATTTTGATTTTTCTATGATGGGGTAGGGCAGGGGTCCTCCAAGTTGTTCAGGAACTACAATTCCCATCATGCTTAGTCATGTTTGTGAATGTCAAGAGTCAATGCCTCATGGGGTGTGCAGTTCCACAACAGCTGCAGGGCCGTAGTTTGAGGAACATGGGGTAGGGGAAGCCAGTAAAGAGATTGGCAGAAAGGGGCAGCAGTCAAGGGTCAGTTCTGGAATCATCTTTTGGAAATCTTATGATTTATGAGCATGCTTGTTGACTCTTCCCTTCCCATAATAGTACAACGTGCCATGTGTGCTTGAGTCTCACTGGTGGGAGTGCAATACCGGCACGAATGGGCTGATGTTGGTCCTGTATGCTGTGGTTAGTATTTTGACTTTTCTATGATGGGGTAGGTCAGGGGTCCTCAAACTATGGCCCTCCAGTTGTTCAGGAACTACAATTCCCATCATGCCTAGTCTTGCCTGTGAATGTCAGAGTTTTACAATGCCTCATGGGATGTGTAGTTCCACAACAGCTGGAGGGCCGTAGTTTGAGGATCCCTGGGGTAGGGGAAGCCAGTAAAGAGGTTGGCAGAAAGGGGCAGCAGTCAAGGGTAAGTTCTGGAATCATCTTTTGGAAATCTTATGATTTATGAGCATGCTTGTAGACTCTTCCCTTCCCATAATAATAAAAGGAGCCCTACAACGTGCTTGAGTCTCACTGGTGGGAGTGCAATACCGGCACGAATGGGCTGATGTTGGCCCTGTACGCTGTGGTTAGTATTTTGACTTTTCTATGATGGGGTAGGCCGGGGAAGCCAGTAAAGAGATTGGCAGAAAGGGGCAGCAGTCAAGGGTCAGTTCTGGAATCATCTTTTGGAAATCTTATGATTTATGAGCATGCTTGTTGACTCTTCCCTTCCCATAATAGTACAACGTGCCATGTGTGCTTGAGTCTCACTGGTGGGAGTGCAATACCGGCACGAATGGGCTGATGTTAATCTTTGACGAGACAATGGGCCACACAAAGCACTAAACTTGCAAAGTTCTTCATTTCTTTAAGGAACTTCCTCTGTGATACTGCGCCCGCGGATGTTGAGAATTTGCACAAGAAGTAAGTCTTTTAAGTGTTGCAGTAGGGATTCGGCCTGCTCAAGCCCGCCACAACTTCTCTGAGTAAGACATAAAATGCTACATTGAATGAGCTCCTTCAGCAAAGTTATGAGCCTCTTTGAAGGTTCTGAATAGCCGGTAAATGGCCATCAGTGCTTCGTAACTAACCCCCTGTGAGATGCGAGTTTTCAGCGTTGTGTTCTGTAGGCTGGATCTTGCCCCGCACAGCGCCCGAGCATCCTTCTTCCCCCTGCTCTCGCCTTTTGTCTGGGACGGCCTTTGAAGCTTGGCTTGCTCCAGACACCGCTCGGCATTTCATTAGTTGGCGAGATGATAGCGGCTCGCCTTCGTCTCCTTTCATCATTCTTTACTCTTCATTATTGTGGAGTCGCCGTGGCGTTCCTCTCACTTGTGCCTCTCCTTTTGTTCCCCTCTTTGTCTATTTATCACACTGTGAAGGTTGAAAGAGATGTTATTAATCTGCAGGAATGAAGGCAGGATTAGCAGCATGAATCGGATTTTGAGAGGTGTAATGATAGAAAGACTCGCTCCACTGGCGGGCCGGGCAAGTTTGATAAATGGGGAGCACGCGATACTGACTCCGACATTGCCGCCGCTGCAAGCTCTTGCCCACTGGGGCGAACCCCGCTTCTCAGATCTGCCAGGCGTCCCCGTGGCAGCCGCACCTGATCCGAGACATCCGAAACATCAGCCGCAAATAGCATCTGAAATGTGAAAGGAAGAGACAGCGAGGAAGACGAGACATTATTATTATGTCCGCTGTCACATTTCCTGCCTTCCCATCTCTTCCCCCGTATTCCTACCAAATTCTATTATGTCAATGGGATGTTTTACATTGCATGGTGTGCGCCCCCCCCCCCCCATCTTCTTCTACCTTCTAATAATAATAATTCGATTGTTGTTTTCTATAAAGCTACAAAATAATTTGATATTTGTGTGATATCGGAAGGGAGTATAGCTGGATGAATCCATGATGGAGGATCTTGGGTGATCTGGATGTGCGACCAACATGCGGCTTTAAAGACTTCAAGATGATCTCTTATATTAAAGGAGACATAGATGAGTGAGACATCATTCCCCCTCTATACCCACTTCAGCTTTTACCCCCTTAACCACTTAACCACTGGAGGATTTTCCTTCTTTACGTCCAGGACACTTTTTGCGATTCGGCACTGTGCGACTTTAACTGACAATTGCGCGGTCATGCAATGTGGTACCCAAACGAAATTTACGTTCTTTTTTTCCCACAAACAGAGCTTTCTTTTGGTGGTATTTGATCACCTCTGCGCTTTTCATTTTTTGCGATATTAATAAAAAATGCGACAATTTTGAAAAAATAACAATATTTTTCTACTTTGACAGTTAAAAAATATCCACTATATTCAATTTTTGTCATAAATTTAGGCCAAAATGTATTTAGCTACATGTCTTTGACAAAAAAATTCTCAATGAGCGTATTTTTAACCGCTTTATGACCGGAAGGTTTTACCCCATTCCTAACCAGGCCATATTTTGCGATTCGGCTCTGCGTTACTTTAACAGACAATTGCGCGGACGTGCGACGCTGCACCCAAATAAATTTGATGTTCTTTTTTTCTCCACAAACAGAGCTTTATTTTGGGGGTATTTGATCACCTGTACGATTTTTACTTTTTGCGCTATAAACAAAAAAAGAGCGACAATTTTGAAAAAATAACAATATTTTTTAAATTTTTTTATATGAAATTCCCCCCCCCCCCAAAAAAAATGTAAAAAACTAAATTTTTTATCATTTTAGGCCAATTTGTTTTCTGCTACCTATGTTTGGTAAAAAAAAATCACAATAAGCGTATTTTGATTGGTTTGCGCAAAAGTTATTGCGTTTACTAACTAAGGGAAAGATTTCTGTCATTTTTATTGTTTTTTTTTTTTTTAACGAGTAATGGCGGCGATCTGCGTTTTTTTTTTTTGTGGGACTGCGACATTGCGGTGGACAGATCGGACCCTTGACTGACATTTTTGACACTTTTGGGGGTACCAGTGACATTACTGCAGTAATCAGTGCTATAAATATGCACTGTTACTGTAAAAATGACGCTGGCAGGGAAGGGGTTAATTTTTATTGGAGAGGGAGGGGTTAATGTATGCCTGGTGCTTACTAACGTGTGTGGGGGGAGGGATTGTGTGACACAGGGACAGATCGCATGTTGAGCTATGCTGAACCCTGCAATCTGACCCTGTCTGTCACTTAGGAGATCCGCCCGCTCTGTTTATACAAGTGGGCGGATTTCCAGACTAGATCCCCGATGATCGGGGAAGAGCAGCGGTGATCACCGCCTCTCCTCCCCTGGCCAGACTCCCGCAGTAACTGAATACAGCGGGGGCTAGCCTCCGGCGGCGCGTGCGCTGCCGAGAGAGGGGATCGTCAGGTGACGTAGGTCTACATTGCAAGACGATAACTAACCACTTTGCCGCAGTACAGTCAATGTGACTGGTCGGCAAGTGGTTAATGACCAGGCTTTTTTCTTTTTGCCATTCAGCACTGCATTGCTTTAATTGACAATTGCGCGTTCATGCAACACTGTACCCAAAAATAATTTTTTTTTAGCACAAATAGATCTTTCTTTTGGTGGTATTTGATCACCACTGAATTTTTTTATTTTTATTATATAAACCGTTCTGGAAATTTTATAGTTGGGGAACTCCTATCCTCATATTGATTAGTGGTTCCAAATTAATAACTACTACAGAAGGGAACTGATACAAAAGATACACTCAGCACCTTTCCAAATAACTGTTCTGTTTATTCGGCCTAATTATTTATACACATGATTACGTACTGCTATGGCCAAACATTTTGAGAATGACCCAAATAAAAATTTTCACGCCTCAATGTTTTTAGATCTTTGTTTTAGATGTTACTATGGGATACTGAAGTATAATTCCAAGCATTCCATAAGTGTCAAAGACTTTTATTGACAATGACATGAAGTCTATGCAGAGAGTCAATATTTGCAGTGGTGACCCTTCTTTTTCCTGACCTCTGCGATTCTCCCTGGCATGGTGTCACTCAACTTTCTGGGCCACATCCTGACTGATCCCCCCGCCCCCCATTCTTCCATAATCACTGCTTGGAGCTTTTCAGAATTTGTGAGGTTTTCACTCACATATTGAGGATTGACCACAAGTTCTGAATGAGATTAAGATCTGGGGAATTTCCTGGCCATGGACCCAAAATTTTGATATTTTGTTCCCCAAGCCACTTAGTTATCACTTTGGCCTCATGGCAAGGCGCTCCATCATGCTGGAAAAGGCATTGTTCCTCACCAAACTCTTTTTGGATGGTCTCGGAGGACATTTTTGTACCGTTCTTTATTCATGGCTGTGCTTCCTTGGCTGAGAAGCAACCCCACACATCTAACGGTCTCAGGATGCTTTATTGTTGGCATTACACAGGACTGATGGTCACCTTTTCTTCTCCGGACAAGGTTTTTCCAGATGCCCCAATCGGAAAGGGGATTCATCAGAGAAAATGACTTTACCCCAGTCCTCAGCAGTCCAATCCCTGTATGTTTTGCAGAATATCAGTCTGTCCCTGATTTTCCTGGAGAGAAGTGGCTTTGCTGTCCTCCTTGAGACCAGGCCATCCTCCTGAAGTCTTCTCCCCACTGTGCATGCCGACGCACTCACACCTGCCTGCTGCCATTCCTGAGCGAGCTCTGCACTGGTGGTGCCCCGACCCTGCAGCTCAATAAACTGTATGAGACGGTCCTGACGCTTTATGGACTTTCTTGGGCGCCCTGAAGCCCTTTTCACAAATACAGTGGAAATGGTTTTTATGGAATTAAGTTCATTTTCATGGCAAAGAGGGACTTTGCAATTATTTGCAATTCATCTGCTTGTTTTTTATAGCATTCTGGAATATATGTAAGTTGCCATCATGAAACCTGAGGCAGCAGACTTTGTGAAAATGAATATTTGTGTCATTTTCAAAACTTTTGTCCATGGCTGTAGGTATCACATTATTATTACAATAGTACTTTTATGGTGACAAAGGGCGTAACATAGACAGGCTAAATTCTAATCAGGACTTGAAAGAATGCAACTTGTAATCAATACATTATTAGTGCCGCGTGCACAGTGAGTGCATTGTGCAATACATAGGCAAAACATACAAAATAGAATACAGTTATACACGGAATGTACAATTTATTTTGCAAAATGAAAAAAGGCTGAATTTTTTTTTTTTTACTTTCTGCTATAAAAAATATCTAATAAAAAAAAAAATCGAATTTCTTCATAAACTTTGGCCAAAATATTTTCTGATTGGTTTGCGTGAAAGTTATAGCGTCTACAAACTATTTAATATATACTGGAAATTTTATTTACTTTTTTTTATACTAGTAATGGCTGTAATGGCGGTGATCAGTGGGAGTAATGGCGGTGATCAGTGGGACTGTGATAGTGCGGCGGGCTACTGACACTTTGTGGGAACTAACTGCCACTGACATCTCCGGTGACACTAATACAGTGAGCAGTGATAATACTATACACCAGGGGTACTCAAATATAAAATTGAAAGGTCCACTTACCAATTTTCCATTCAGTCCGAGGTCCCGGCTCTGTGGTGCCGGGCTCTGTGGTATGCTGGGCTCTGTGGTATGCTATGCTCTGTGGTGCTGGTTTCTGTGGTATGCTGGGCTCTGTGGTATGCTGGGCTCTGTGGTATGCTGAGCTCTGTGGTGCTGGTTTCTGTGGTGCCGGGCTCTGTGGTGCTGGGCTCTGTGATTATGATTTCTGGGGTGCTGGTTTCTGTGGTCTTGGCTCTGTGGTGCTGGCTGGTGCTTGCTCTGTGGTGCTGGGCTCCTGTGCGATATCTGCGGGCTTCGGCTGTGACTGTGAAAACGGCGCCACTAATTCCTTCATAGTCCTGGCTCACAGGTGGAGTGATATCAAATGCACTCCACCTGTGAGAGGAGGAGCCGTACAGAGAAAGTATGCAGCTGCAGTAGAGAACAAAGCCGCTGCTTCCTCTGTACGGCTCCTCCTCTCACAGACGGAGTGCATTTGATATCACTCCGCCTGTGAGCTGGAACTACAAAGGATGTAGCGGCTCTGTCCTCTCACTTGCGGGAGACCTGGGCGGGCGTGTGATGTCACTGGTTGCTAGATGCTGGGTGGCCGGTGATCTAGCAACCAGTGATAAAGGGAAGGCATACTGCCGCGGTCCAGATCTAGGGGCGTTGGGGTCCGGGCGCGGCCCGGAGTCTGCCTATTGAGGACCCGGCTATACACTGTACCTAATGACACTGGCTGGAATTGGGTTAACATCTAGTGGCGAGTAGGGGTTAACTGTGTGCCCAACAAGTGTTTATGTGTGTTCTGTGTGCTGCAATGTACGGGTTTAAGCAGGGAGAAAAAGGTATATCACTGCTGTCTGTAGAGAGCTCTGTGTTGTTTACCAACACAGGGCTCTCTTCTGTTATTCACTCAGCCGATCGACAGGTTCTGGCCATAAATCTTTGCCCTGGACCTGCTTGTGCTGCAGTGAATGGCAGCTCATGCTTTTGGGTGCATGGACCCGGAAGAAAGTCGCGATGTACAGGTACATGATTGTGTCTGCATGAGCCAACCTGCCGCAGTAAATGTACTACAGGGGGTTGGCAAGTGGTTAAAGACTGCAAGGTAATCTCTTGTATTAAAGGAGACATCGACGTGAGAGACATCATTCCCCCTCTATACAGAACATCGGTGCAGCGCCATCTTGGTTAAGTAATTCAGTTTGGGTTCTGTTGAGAAAAAAAAACAACCTGTCCGGGAACTGGATAAATTGTAAACCTAAAATTCATTGAGGACCTCAGCTTTGAGTAGAACCTCACTGAACTAAATTAAGAGTCATGGAAGATCTCAGCTTTGAGAAGAAACTCACTGATGTAACTTAAGAGCCATGGAGGACCTCCGCTTCTAATAGAACCTCACTGAAATAACTTAGAGAAGTTCCAACCGCTTGTCAAAAGAATAAGTCAGCGGCTACAAAAACTTTAGCTGCTGACTTAAAAAAACAGCCACTCATCTGTCCCAGGATCCAGCGGTACCCTCAGCCCAACTGTCTTCATCCTCTGTCCTCCCTCGGTGGCACCGGCATCTTCACTAAGGGCACCCGGCTGTGACAGGTTGCAAGTGGCGCTGCGCATTGTGAAGGGTGGATGCAGTCTTCTGGGACCTGTCAGTGTCCTTGAAGACTACTGGGGGAGGGAGAAAGGAGAACCGTTGCCGAGAACGGAAATAGGAAGCAGGTACTTGTCAAAATTGGGTACCTCCTCCCCCCCTCGCTCCTCACAAGTGTCAGTTGTGCAAATGGAGCGGGGGGACAAGTCCTTAAAGAGAACCTCACTTAAATACCTTAGAGTCATGGAAGACCTCACCTTCAAATAGAACCTCACTGAAATACCTTTGAGTCATGGAAGACCTCACCTTCAAATAGAACCTCACTGAAATACCTTAGAGTCATGGAGGACCTCAGCTATGAGAGGAACCTCACTGAAATACCTTTGAGTCATGGAGGACCTCAGCTTCAAATAGAACCTCACTGAAATACCTTAGAGTCATGGAGGACCTCAGCTATGAGAGGAACCTCACTGAAATTTGTACATCACACCGAAGAGAAGCAATTAAAATAGGAATAAACACAAATTTTATGTTCCCTGGGCTGCCACCATAATTAAAATGTAAAGTGGTAGATTGCCGGTGCTGGAGCCTTGGATAGATATACTTCAGTGCTATTAATATATTTAGTAAAAATGTTCCGGTGAAGTCCCAATGAGGCATCTAAGGTTATAAGTGGGCTGCTCTCATGAACCAAGGAACTGAAAACAGCAACTCTGGACCACAGAAACTAAAATAGTGTCTGGAAATCAGAGCACCGCCCCAAGATGATCGAGTCCAGAGAAAAATCTCATTCCAAACTGGTGCTGCAGTTGACGAATTTCGAGGACCTACTTGTCAGAGGAGGGTCATGGTTCCTGACTATAGCACTAACTACGTTTGGAATAAATTATTCTCTGGACTCTTGGTGTGGAGCCCCAATTTGAAGGCTATTTTAATATTGATTAAATATATATATTTAAAATCTATATTTATTTAAAATATATTCTAATATTTTAAGGCTATTCCATGGCTGCCAGAAAAAAAGACTGTCCACTTATTTTAAAAAAAAAGGTGATCCAGAGGCACTTCCTAGGTTCACACTTGAGCTTCTTCAAGTGTTTTTGTTTTTTTATGTGTATTTTTCAGGTATTTTCAGGTCAATAGAAGGCTAGTTACTAGGAGAAAAATAAAGAGGGGGGGGGGGGTGATGAACGGCTTCCAATCATGTGATCCTTTCGGCCTTCTGGAGCATTCAGAACTGTTTAAAGGGATGACGAGAAGGGAGGTAATGAGTTAGAAGTTTGGAAAGGGGAGACCCACCCTTCTTTCTACCTCCCTCAGGAGGGATTTAAAAGTGCCAGCCATAGATTGACAAATAGACAATATCAAAAAAACAATTAATTTTATTGATATCAAAATAGAATCTTGAACAATACGTTTTTCCAAATTGTGTATCTCGCTTAGCTCAATCGATTACAGCAGATGTGGGTAATTCTGGACCTACGCGTTTCGTCCAAACACGAGGGCTTCTTCAGGATCTGAAACAGATGAATTAACACCACTAAGGACACAAGAGTATAATTAAAAACAGATCATAATGATCAACATTTAAATCTACATGTCCATATGTGTACATTACAATCAAAAATATACATTACTAAGAGATAACAAAATATTAGAATTACAAAACGTAAGGAAGAGAGACTCAGGATGATTAGCACACACAAAAAACAATAAAATAAAATATATACATAAAAATATATACACACATGTATACATAAAGGAATAAGGGATGATGAAAGGATATCAAAGGCTTGGGGGAGCATCGGTCGCACACCTGCAGCTAGGAAGCGAGTGCGTGCCACCGGCAGGGCACTCCCGCCCCCACTCTGCAGCGGGGACTCGGATGCACTGGGCAGGCGGCTCCGATTGCCACCTGACACCCGCGATCGTTCCCCGCTGAGAGAGGACGGTTGGATGTTGTAAACACAGCTGACCGTTCTTCTCTCTGGAATGATCACAGAGATCATGTGATACTTCTATATAAGAACACAGGTCTCTATGGTCATTCCATAAGCCCCGCCCCCATACAGTTAGCAACACGCCCCTAGGTACACATTTAACCCCTTGATCACCCACTGTGTTAACCCCTTCCCTGCCAGTGTCATTAGTACAGTGACCGTGCATATTTTTAGCTCAGATTACTGTAGTAATGTCACTGGTCCCCCCAAAAGTGTCAAAAATGTCAGGGGTCCGATCTGTCCGCTGCAATGTCGCAGTCCCGCTAAAAATCGCAGATCGCCGCCATTACTAGTAAAAAAACAATAAAAATGACATAAATCTTTCCCGTAGTTTGTAGACGCGATAACTTTTGCACAAACCAATCAAAATAAGCTTATTGTGATTATTTTTTTTTTTTTTTTTTACCAAAAATATGTAGCAGAATACAAATTGGCCTAAAATGTAAAAAAATTTTTATTTTTTACATTTTTTTTTTTTTTTTTTTTGGGAATGTCATATAGTAGAATGTGAAAAATATTGTTCCCCCCCCAGAATTGACGCTTTTTTTGTTTATAGTGCAAAAAGTAAAAATCGCAGAGGTGATGAAATACCACCAAAAGAAAGCTCTGTTTGTGGGAAAAAAAGGACATCAATTTAATTTGGGTACAGCGTCGCACGACCGCGCATTTGTCAGTTAAAATAACGCAGTGCCGAATCGCAAAATAGGGCCTGGTCATTAAGGGGGGAAAACCTTCTGGTCCAGAATTCGCTTTTTATTAACGCACCGTCAGAGCAACCAATAAAATCTCTTTACAGTAGTCAGCTGATGAATCTGCATTGAAAGCCGGTTGCTAATTGGTAGCGGCGATTCGCCCATTGCGTTGTGTTTAGGATTGATTAGTGGGACTCTGTGGTCGTTATTTCCCAGAATCCTCAGTTGGGGGGGGGGGGGGTCCGTCATTATTTCCCAGAATCCTCAGTTGGGGGGGTCCGGAGCCTCGGCAGGACACAAAGGGGTTATATAATTGTGTGATCAGCGGCGGCGATTGGCTGGCAGGTGCGCTGCAATCTTCGCCTTTGCCTGTCACAGCGATCATAATTTTTATTTTCAATTAAAGCGCGTGTTTGTTGTCAGAGGTAATGTGCGGCGTGCGTGTCAGAGGTTGTTAGCTGGGGGCCCCTGACAGCCCGCGAGCGGGGCCTTTCTTCCAGGACGACTAACAAGATGTAAAGAGCTCGTCCTGCCGTGACAGCGCTCTGACAAACTGCCTGTAAATATGCTAAAAAATCTCTCCGGCTGCTTCACCTTCACACAGCAGCCAAAATAAATTGGGGAAGTGATCAGTGGAACATTTCCGAGAGCCGCCTGGAAAAGCCAACCTTCTCCGGCTCGGCTTCCAGGCGGGTAATGAAGCTCGTTGGCTGGATGTAATTGCCTGACACGATCGCTCTGCCACTGGGTGCCGCAGCCTGGAATCCGGACTGCACCGGAGTCAGACGTTTGGGGGGGGGGTTCCTATTCGATGGTCTTGTTTCCCATACGGTGACTTGTCCATAGAAGTCTCAGTCCGGACAGACGGATATTTATTAAATGTTGGTATCCGATGTCTCTACCAGGTTAGCGACTTTGTCGCTGTTCAGAAGTCAAGAGTCCGTGTTTAACCACTTAAGCCCCGGAAGATTTTACCCCCTTCCTGACCAGGGCCTATTTTGCGATTCGGCACTGCATTACTTTAACGGACAATTGCGCGGTCGTGCGACGCTGTACCTAAACAAAATTGACGTCCTTTTTTTCCCACAAACAGAGCTTTCTTTTGGTGGTATTTGATCACCTGTGCTATTTTTTTTGATCATGCGCTATAAACAAAAAAAGAGCGACAATTTTGCAAAAATAACAATATTTTTCACATTTTTTTATATGAAATTCCCCCCAAAAAAATGTAAAAATCAAAATTTTTTAACATTTTCGGCCAATTTGTGTTCTGCTACCTATGTTTGGTAAAAAAAATCGCAAAAAGCGTATTTTGATTGGTTTGCGCAAAAGTTATTGCGTTTACTAACTAAGGGAAAGATTTTTGTCATTTTTGTTGTGTTTTTTTTTTTTTTTTTTAACGAGTAATGGCGGCGATCTGCGTTTTTTTTTTTTTTTTTTTGCGGGACTGCGACATTGCCGCGGACAGATCGGACCCTTGAATGACATTTGTGACACTTTTGGGTTTACCAGTGACATTCCTGCAGTAATCAGTGCTATACATATGCACTGTCACTGTAAAAATGACTGCCAGTGAAGGGGTTAACTTTATTGGAGAGGGAGGGGTTAAGTGTGTCCCTAGGGGCGTGTTTCTTACTGTGATTGGCTGTGGCTACTGGTGTAAGAATAGAGATCAACGGTCCTACATAGCAGAACCGTGTGATCTCCATTCTTGACAGGCGGCTTTGTTTACATTAGCCGCCTTCCTTTCTTCCGGTGTAACGGAAGATCGCGAGTGGCCGGCCGACATCGGGTCTGCTGGGTACACGCGCGGGGAGGGGGGGGGGTCCGTGACCGCTCCTCCGGCGGCGCGCGCTTGCTCCCTAGACCCTTGCAGGCTAGCGACTTACCCCTACGTCGCTTTGCCTGTGAGGGGCTGACTGCCGACGTAAATCGGCATGCGTTGGTCGACAAGCGGTTAACCAGTTCTGGACTGGAAGGTTTTCCCCCCTTAATGACGAGTCCATTTTTTGCGAAACTTTGACTGACAATTGCTCGGTCGTGCCACGCTGTACCCAAATAAACTTGATGTCCTTTTTTTTCCCCAATTTGCCTTAACTGGAGCCAATTAGATAAATGTACGCCCGCATCCCAAAGTCGCTACATAGAACAATATTCCCTCTAAATGGGACTTTTAAGGGAAATGAATAAAAATAAGTATAATCAAGAAGGTATAGATTTTCCCACAAATAGAGCTTTCTTTTGGTGGTATTTGATCACCTCTGCGACTTCTTTTTTTTTGAGCTATAAACAAAACAAAAAAAAAAGCGACCATTCTTAAAATATAACAACATTTTTACTTTCTGCCAAATACAGTATCTCAGAAAAGTAAGTACACCCCTCACATTTGTGTAAATATTTTATTCTATCTTTTCATGTGACAACACTGAAGAAATGAGACTTTGCTACAATGTAAAGTAGTGAGTGTACAGCTTGTATAACAGTGTAAATTTACTGTCCCCTCAAAATAACTCAACACTCAACCGCTGGCAACAAAAGTCAGTACACCCCTAAGTGACAATGTCCAAATTGGGCCCAAATTGTCACTATTTTGTGTGGCCGCCATTATTTTCCAGCACTGCCTTAACCCTCTTGGGGATGGAGTTCACCAGAGCTTCACAGGTTGTCACTGGAGTCCTCTTCCCCTCCTCCATGATGACATCACAGAGCTGGTGGATGTTAGAGACCTTGCCCTCCTCCAGCTTCTGTTTGAGGATTCCCCACAGATGCTCAATAGGGTTTAGGTCTGGAGACATGCTTGGCCAGTCAATCACCTTTACCCTCAGCTTCTTTAGCAAGGCAGTGGTCATCTTGGAGGTGTTTGGGGTCGTTATGTTGGAATATTACCCTGCGGCCCAGTCTCTGAAGGGAGGGGATCATGCTCTGCTTCAGTATGTCACAGTACATGTTGGCATTCATGGTTCCCTCAATGAACTGTAGCTCCCCAGTGCCGGCAGCACTCATGCAGCCCCAGACGATGACACTCCCACCACCATGCCTGACTGTAGGAAGACACACTTGTCTTTTTACTCCTCACCTGGTTGCCCTCACACACGCCTGACACCATCTGACACCAAATAAGTTTATCTTGGTCTCATCAGAGCACAGGAGATGGTTCCAGTAATCCATGTCCTTAGTCTGCTTGTCTTCAGCAAACTGTTTGCAGGCTTTCTTGTCCATCATCTTTAGAAGAGGCTTCCTTCTGGGACGACAGCCATGCAGACCAATTTGATGCAGTGTGCGGCGTATGGTCTGAGCACTGACAGGCTGACCCCTCCCCCACCCCTTCAACCTCTGAAGCAATGCTGGCAGCACTCATACGTCTATTTCCCAAAGACAACCTCTGGATATGACGCTGAGCACGGCACTCAACTTCTTTGGTGGACCATGGTGAGGCCTGTTCTGAGTGGAACCTGTCCTGTTATATCGCTGTATGGTCTTGGCCACCGTGCTGCAGCTCATTTTCAGGGTCTTGGCAATCTTCTTATAGCCTAGGCCATCTTTATGTAGAGCAGCAATTCTTTTTTTCAGATCCTCAGAGAGTTCTTTGCCATGAGGTGCCATGTTGAATTTCTAGTGACCAGTATGAGAGAGTGAGAGCGATAACACCAAATATAACACACCTGCTCCCCACTTTGTGTGCACCAAATGCAATTACAAACCCAGATTTTACCTTGCAAATGTAGCAGTGACATCATCGCTGTGCTATTCAATGCCTGTGCAGAGAGCAGAGCTGTGGGAGAGGCCGAGACCAGACCAGTCACCCTGTGCAAGGAGAGAGAGCAGAGCTGTGGGAGGGACCAAACAGACATCACCCACTAAAGGCTGCCTGCAGAAAACTACAGGAGGGGGCTGAGACCAGACCAGTCATCCTGCACAAGGAGAGAGCAGAGCTGTGGAAAGGGCCCAGCAGGCTCCACCCACTACACAAATCTACAAGAGGGGTGGCGGAGACCAGACCAGTTTCTCCATGGAAAACCAGTCCCCCCTGCACAAGGAGAGAGCAGAGCTTTGGGAGGGGCCCAGAAGGCTCCACCCACCACCGAACAATACAGGAGGGGGCGGAAACCAGACCAGACCCCCTGCACAAGCAGAGAGCAGAGCTTTGGGAGGGGCCCAGAAGGCTCCAACCACTACACAAAATTACAGGAGGGGCAGAGACAAGACCATTCCCCTTACACAAGTAGAGCAGAGGTTTGGGAGGGGCCCTGAAGGCTCCACCCACTACACAAAATTACAGGAGGGGCGGAGACCAGACCTGTTCCCATGCACAAGGAGAGAGCAGAGCTTTGAAAAGGGCCCAGCAGGCTCCGCCCACTACCGAACACTACAGGGGGGGGGGGGGTGGAGACAAGACCAGTGCCACTGCACAAGGAGAGAGCAGAGCTTTGGAAGATGCCCAGCAGGCTCCACCCACTACGAAAACTATCGGAGGGGGCTGAAACCAGACCAGTCCCCCTGAACAAGGAGAGTGAGTAAAGCTGTGGGAGGGGCCCAACCCACTACAGGCTGCCTGCAGAAAACTACTGGAGGGGGCGGGGACAAGACCAGTCACCCTCCACAAGGAAAGTCAACAGAGCAGTAGGAGGCGTCGAGCAAGCCCCACCCACTACAGACTGCGGAAAAATACAGGAGGGGGCGGAGACCAGACCAGTCCCCCTACAGAAGGAGAGTGAGTAGAGCTGTGGGAGGGGCCCAGTAGGCCCAACCCACTACAGACTGCAGAAAACTACAGGAGAAGGCGGAGACAAGACCAGTCTCCCCGCACAAGGAGAAAGAGCAGCAGTGGGCGGTCTTTATTACAGGAAGTCTCACACTGGATTACTGCACAGATCTGGAAGAAATACACAAATCTCACCGAGATGCAAGAAGAAGTCACATGACCGATGGATTTATTATCACGGAGTTTCCCTTTAACCCATATTTTTCCATCTTTTAATACAAATCTGATGAAAGCCGCACTCCTATAACGGTTTCTGGTTTGGAAGTCATTGTTTCTGGACAATCCTCATCCGATGGCGGCGTCTCCTCCGTCTCCAGGTGCAGAATTGGGGAGTTGAACCTGCGGAATAGCGCCTCTCCCAGCTAATTATTGGGATGCCGTAATGCGGTTAGAGCGCTATTAAAAAAAGCGGCTGATATGATTAGAATGGATTTAATATCACATGATATATCATTATATCGTTACACGGTGACACATGTAATTGAAATACACTTATTAAAGCCTTGGGTCAGGTTTCATTCAATCACCGGCACCTCCGGGGGGAGTCACAACATGTAAAAATTATCGTCAGGGCGGAAAATTGGAATAAAAATAAAGAAAGTGGCAGAGCTCTTTTATCATCCTCATGCTGGATGCCAGAGACATCCACCCCCACCCCCACCCCTGCCACCCGGGGGGCTCTTCCACAACTACGGGGCTTTCCAACGGGGCTTCCAAAATGGGCCCCAAAATCGCGGTCTTACTCCCAACTCTCTTCCTTCCTTCTATGAATGGGAATCAAGGAAGGAAATAAATGGGAGATCATCCACAATAGTGGGGCCTGATTTTGTCAAACAATAAAAAATAAAAAAAAAACAAAACATAGCGCTGCAGATTTTGCCAAACCATTAAAAAAATAAAAAATAAACATTGTAAATAATAATTTGGTCTGATTTCCTCCAATTTTAGTGAATTGGTTCCAATGTAACCAAATTCTGCAACATTGTGCAGTGTTTGCATTCAGAATTTAACTTTTAGTGGTATAGAGAAATATTTTGCAGGAATGTCTCACATATTTAATATTTACAATATTACATTTTATATTTAATATATTGAATATTATATATATATTTATATGTTTATATTATAATATATATTTCTAACTATTTTTTTATATTTAAAATATAAGATATTTATTATTAAAATATTTATCATTGAAATTATTTAATTTATTTGA